>NC_053446.1:40876267-41176267 GCF_007990345.1 Gossypium hirsutum | reverse complement strand
CGGGACTTGCTTGTACTCGAGGCGCATAACGGTGGCCTTATGGGATATTTTGATATAAGTAAGACCTTAACAATGCTCCAAGCACACTTTTATTGGCTGAGGATGAGAAGAGATGTTGAACGAGTATATGAACATTGCATAATGTGTAGAAAGGCCAAGTCCAAGATTCAACCCCATGACCTATACACTCCATTACCTATACCCGAAGCTCCTTGGATGGATATCTCTATGGACTTTGTCCTTGGATAACCGCGAAAAAACACAGGGAAGGACTCTATTTATGTTGTAGTCGATAGATTTTCTAAAATGTCAAATTTTATCTCATGTACAAAAACTGACGATGCTGTTCATATTGCTAATATCTTCTTTAGGAAAATCATTCGACTTCATGGAATTCCGAGAACAATCATGTCCGATCGCGATGCTCAGTTTTTGAGTCACTTTTGGAGATTATTATGGGGGAAGCTCGGAACTAAGCTACTATTTTCAACCACTTGTCATACCCAAACCGAAGGCCAAACTGGGGTGGTCAATCGTGTTTTATCAACGTTACTTCGAGCAATCATCCAAAAGAACTTGAAGTCATGGGAGGAATGCTTGCCACATATCGAGTTCGCCTCCAACCGATCTGTCCATACAGTAACTAAACATTTACCCTTTGAAGTAGTATACGGGTTTAATCCATTAACTCCATTAGATTTAATGCCATTACCAAATGATCAATTGATACATTCTGATGTTAGAAAGAAAGTTGATTATGTTAAGGAGCTCCATCAGAAAGTTCGTGCCAACATACAGGCAAGAACTAAATCTTATGTCCAAAACGCCAACAAGGGATGAAAGAGAGTTGTTCTGAACCTGGAGATTGGGTTTGGAATCATATGTGCAAAGAGCGTTTTCCAGCCCAATAAAGGTCCAAACTATTACCTCGAGGAGACGGACCATTCCAAGTCCTAGAATGAATTAATGAGAATTCCTACAAACTCCACTTACCTGGTGAATATAATATCAGCGCTAGTTTTAATGTTTCTGATTTGTCTCCTTTTGATGCAGATTTCGACTTGAGGACAAGTCGTTTTGAAGAGGGGGAATGATGTAAGCATGCCCGGCAGCTCCCCTAGCTCAAATAAGGAACCAATGTTGCTGCCAAAAGGACCTATAACGCGAGCATGAGCCAAGCTTTTCAAAGAGGCCATTTTGGCCTTAATCTCACGAATATGGGTTGAAGTGTTGTCCAAACCCATTGAAGTAGTATGTAACAGCTCCATGAAGACTCCTTGCAATCTCTTTGCAAGTCGACCTCAGCTCCTCAATAGCTCTCCTAGCTCCATTCAGCTCAAATTAGCTCGTTTGAGCTCGTTTCAGCTTATTCCAAATTATTTCGTGCTCATTTACTTTATTGCTAGAATAAAATAAGTGTTTGCTTCATTTAATTTATTTTGTTACAGCTCATTAATTAATCTTTAGCTTAGTACAACTGATTGCATGTTTTAGCACAATTAGACCTAGGTAAATTAATCTGTCTTCATTAAGTCTATATTAATTTGTCTTAGCTTTATTAGATATTTATTAAAGTATTTAAATATGTTTTAATTTTTCATAGCCAAATTTAATATTGGATTCAATGTCTTCTAGGTGTAGCCGAATACATGAATGACAATTAAAGCTTGGTGCATGCATGGCTGGATGCAACGAATAGAAAGGTTCATGCATGGTCAGCTACAATGTATTGTGTACTTGTTATTGGCCTTCCCAAGTACCTATTCGACCAAAGAGTATCTGCCCATTAACTTTCTCAAGTTAGCTGAAACAAATTCCCATGTTGCTTCAATGAGTTCACACCAACCGATTTTCCCATTCACATTTGCTGTCCATTCGATTTTGAGCTTTCCAATTCAAGTGACCTTTCAAGTTGGAGTTCACACTTCAAGTAACTCTTCAAGCTGCTCATTTAAGCCTTCAACATTCAAATGAACCAAAGAAAATTAATTGAGCTTAATTAAAGCACGTGGCCAAACCTAGACATGGCCAATCAGTTTCCAAAGCTTCCAATTACAGCTGATTTTTCTTGTTCTAGAAGTTGCCCAATGGCGTCCCAAATAGTTGAATATAGACAAGGCAATTAATAGTTTTATTCTAATACATTTTATTTCATTTAAGGCTGAATGCTTAGTTTTTAAGTCATGTAACTTTGTCCATTCGGTTAGCCTAGGAATAGCTATAAATACTTAGCTAATTTCATTTTGTATGGGTCTTTGATCAAATTTTAATAAAATTAAACTTTCAGTTCCTTGTGAGGATTTCTCCTCTCAAAATTTCTTTCGAGTCTCGCTTGACTTATCTGCTTGTCAGTGGCATCAACTCGATTCTCTTTTTGATACCTTTGGTTCTTACCTTTTTAGGTAATAGGTCAAGGTCTTTTTTCTTCAATCACCAACCCACCTTAAGCCATATAAGTCCTGGGTCAAATTCTTTATAGTGTTGGTTCGTTCTTATTGCTTAAGTTCAAATTCCATTCCATCCATTATCAAAATTATCTATCTTGAATTCCACTGCTTACTTAACCCATCTAAATTATATTTAACCTACTTCAATCTTAATTACACCCACTATTTTATTATTTATCCGACTACAGGACTATACAAGTTTGGAAAGCTACTTTCTCGTTGACGATCAGGCAACTAAGATTACTCGACTCACTAACCCGAGGCAGATCGCATCTTTCTTCCTTGGCATCCTCGTCTTTTTCCTCCTCCTTCCTTCCTTGTACTCAGGCTGCCGGTAGAATTGTATGGGTGGGTATTTTGTAACACCCCTTGCCTGATCCGGTCGCTGAACCAAAGTAATAAAATACTACTAACAAATACAAATCATTTATATGCAATTTATTAATCAAAATCTCATTCAAATATCAATACATCACATTTATAGAGCTTACGAAAGCTGAAAACTAGCCTGGTAGCAAACAGGGATTAGGTTGAGACAAAAATAAAAAGATAGGAAATCTACAAACAGGGGTCACATGGTCGTGTCCCCAGACCGTGTGAAGGGCCGAGGCAGTGTGGGCAAATAGTGTAACAGGCTGATGTCATATGGAGCTGGAGTCACACAGCCTTGCGAACAAACCTGGTAGCTCTCTTAAGTCGTGTGTGTCAAAACTGTAAATACTCGAAAGATGTTACACGATTGTGTCACTGGGCCATGTAACAAACTGTGGCAGTGTGCAACAAAATCACCCTAAAGGTGCAAACCCCATGGCCATGCCATAAGCCCGTGTATAACACATTTGTTTCTTAGGTCGTGTATCAGGTCTTGTTTACCTGTAGAAACCTTCCAAAACAAGCTTTTTAACTATAATTCACTTATGTCACAAGACACACATTGTAACAATTCTTAACCACTTCAAAAGCATAATATCATACGAAGAATATCACTTTTAACAATCAACCTAAGTGCTAACCAATGTGCCACAATTGGCACCTCAATTCAACAATTCAAATTCAAACAAAACACCACATTCAAAACAATCCAATATGCCTTCCAAGGCACCTCAATACAATACACATGGCGTATAACGTTTAACCATTTATAACTCCTTATAATGATTCAATATCAACCATACAAGCATGCATAAAGCCTTACCAAATTAATTCAAACCTAGCATATACATACCATTCATCACTTTTATAATCATGTACCAACAAAACCTATAACCTAGCATATTATCTACTCACCAATTAAATCATTAAGTATGTATGCAAAATTAATTCTACAAGATAACCTTAAAATGACTATTTCCAACACATACACATAATTCTCCAAATCCAAAATAGGACATTTTATATTTCCAAATGACACCTTAGGTACATGCCATGATCGAAAAAGAAACAACAAAAACACTTGAGTTTGGGATTGTCGTTGGATGCTTAAGTTGACGATTGAATAAAAATGTAACACCCCTAACCTGAATTCGTTGCCAGAATAGGTTTACGGAGCATTACTGAAGTTTACAAATCAGACAGACAAAAAATGCAAACATTTCGTATCTTATAGCATTCATGTCAAAAACTAATCAAAATCATACATATTGTCCCTTATACGAGCCCTCGAAGCCCAAAATACACAATAGAAACAAATCGAGACTAAATCAAAAACTTAGAGAACTTTTCAGAAACACTTAAAATTTTCAAAACTGCAAGGGTCACACGGTTGTGTGGCTAGGCCGTGTGACTCACACGACCAAGAGACACGCCCATATGTCTTAGGCCATGTGGTCATTCAAAATAGGGACACACGACCGTGTCCTAACTCGTGTGAGTATACTGACTTGGGTCACGTGGCCAAGCCACACGCTTGTGTTCTAGGTCGTATAAACATACTAACTTGGAAATCTTTACAAGCTATTGGGGACACACGATCGTGTCACCTGGTCGTGTCTCTGCCCATGTGAACGAAAATAGGCTATTTTACTAGCCATTTTTCTCACCCAATATGGCATCCACGTACTCTTAACATTGTTCATATAAACAAGCCATATTATGGCATCCAAAACAAGTAAAATCAAGCCTTAAACATGTAGTATATTCACATACAACCAATATGCCCTTAGGCACCTCAAATGACAATTATAAACATGTTTAACGATATAATCCATGTAACCAAGTAATCAACAAACTTTTATGTATAATTGCATTAACACACAACATGTAAATCATTTACCAAACTTACCATTTGGTACGAATTGTACCACTTATTCAATAGTATCAAATACATATACACTTACTATAGCATAGTAGCAAATCACACCAAGTTATAAAACATACCTCATATGCATATTCAACTACTATTTTACCTTTCATCATTCAACCACAAATCATTCCACACATCAACATTATAAGGCAAATTATTCACATACCAAAATACCAAAACACAAGCCAAATAAGTGGCTAATCTCAACAAAAAAACATATAGGCCAACATTTAGCCAAAATAACCTATACATGTCATTATCGCCAAAATCAAAACATTCGAAAGTACCGATAGAATTGATGGATAGTGTGATATAACTATGACAGGCTTCCAACCCGATCGAGCTTTCGATAATCTGAAAAGTAAAGAAAAAACCTACATAAGTAATGAATGCTTAATAAGCTTGTATAAACTTTAATCATAACAATCCATTTCCAATATGAAATTTATACATATAAAGAATAATCATATACCGATACCACACGATTCATGAAACCAAATTCAACAACTCACAAAAAGAGTAAATCCACAATATCACTTATACATATTATCCCTAGCATAATAGGATTTTAAACAACTTTAAAATCTTCCAAATTTCTTTATTTTCATTTGCATTTCTTTACTTTCCACACTCGTTCCATATGCATAACACACGAGTCCTATATATCATACAACCATAGTCACAAGCTAGTGCATTTAAACATAGCCCTTTTCGAATTAATCACATGATAAGCCATTTCATAAGAAATTGAATAATTTAAACCTTACCACTCTTTCATGAGCACAAGCATATTTTCATTTTAGCACTTACTATTTCAATCCAACTTATAATTAAACATATTACCATTCAACCAACAGCTTGGCGCTTGCCTAAGCATCAAGCAACAACACTTGTTAGCATACTTGAACATATTTCATATAAATTCAACATCGATAACCTTATTATCTCAACATGTCACACTTGAGTTTATTACTCGTCTCAACTTACATAATTTCCATGTATCAACATACCAAAGATATTCATATACGTACATGTCACATGATACATATCATTCTCTTACTGTGTCTTCGTATACATATATCATCCATTTCAATATATCAATATATCATGTACCATCATTTCCATGCATTTCATGTATATACCTGTATTAGTTTGTATCAAACTCATATCATCTTGTAACAAAGCATTGCCCGTTGAACCATTTAGAATATCGTTGGATACTTGGGTAGCACACACGAGGTGTATTGAACTGTAATCCATCGTTGGATACATGTATGCTGACACGAGCTTTGAATCGGTATGCTCTTACGAGCTGTAAATGGTAAGCTCATCCGAGCTAAATAACGGTAAGCTCATGCAAGCTAAAATCAGTAACCCTAATGACATGTCATTTGTATCCTACGAATGCCTAAGGTTCAAACGAGACTTGATAATCATTGTACGTCTTTGGATTTACGTCGTTTCATAACATAATAAATTGCATACTAACATATATCTATAGATTTAATCGTAATATAATCACATATTAACATTCAATTTAATCAAAATTATACAGAATACAGTTCATACGAACTTACCTAGCTAAATTGCAAAAATACAAAGATTTAGGGGCATTTTGGTAATTTTCCATTTTCCTCGATTTTCCACCCGATCTTGATCTAAATTAATAATTTCGTTCAATTTATACAATAAATTAATTCATTTCATGCAATTTGGTCATTTTTAAATTTTTACAAAATTGCCCCTAATGTTTTACTTTTATTCAATTTTGTCCTTAAGCCCAAAATATGCAAATTAACCATTTTTAATACAGACCCAAGCTAGCCTAATGTTCGTGATATTCAAAACATCCCATTTATGCAGCAATTTCACATTAAATCCTTGTACTTTTATTAATTTAACAAATTAGTCCCTAATCGAAAAATTCATCAAAATCACTTAACAAAATACTTTTAAATATCAATCAACATTCCAAATTCATCATCTGACATAAAAAATCACAAGATTTATTAATGGAAACATTCAAAATCTTTAACAGTTTCAAAATCAAAGGCACGGGCTAGCTGAACTTAATTGCAACAATCTCAAAAACATAAGAATTATTAAAAAAACGGGTAAGAATTACTTACCATGCAAAACTTTGAAATTGGTCAAAACCTAGCTTACAACCATGGAAGAATTCAATTGTAAAATGGGGAAGAAGATGACAACCATTCATATTTTACTTATGTTTTTATTTTAATTTAATTAATTATTAAATTTCCATTTTACCATTAGTTAATAAATAAATAAAACACCAAAGTCATGTCCATATTTGTCCACTAACCTCTTGAATGGTCTAATTACCATTTAAGTCCCTTTTTCTTTATTCAATTAACCATTTAATCACTCAAATAAAAAAAACTATGGATTTTTGCACAATCCATTTTTATGTTATTTATGTTATGACTAAGTCCTTTTGTCGAATCCTATCTATCAAAACTCCTATAACACAAGTCTTCTGACAAAAGGTGGCAAGGCCCTAAATTTCAGGATTTTTTAGGTTCCTATCTTGTAATCCTATCTTGATTATGCCCAATTCCACTGTTCGACAAAGGGTCCCTTTATATACAATAAATATACAATAAATACAATAATCGCATTGTAGTGGGTTTAATTTAGTGGTAAAAGTGTGATTCGTTCTATTAATCCCCCTGAGAGTTAAGGGGTCCCTCGATTTGATTCATATTCCGAGCAAAAACTTTATTTCTTAAATGGATTTAATCCTTTACATCTCAACGAAAGATTTGAGGAAAATAGCAATTAAATTTTACATCTTTTTCAATTTAGTCCTTTTTAATTAATTAACCATTGAAACGTTAAAATTTTTCAACGAAACTTTATTACCACCTTAATGATACTTCGTAAATATTTATAAAAATATTTACGGCTTGGTTTAGAATAACGATATCCTGATACCTCATTTTCTAAAATCACTTGACCTTAGGGTCTTACCACTTGAACTTAATAAATCGCTTATAAAACAAAAATCACTATATCCAAACCTTTTCAAAGTCACAATTAACTCGTAAATATTAAAAATAATAGTTAAGCAATTGCTCATCAGATTTGGTGACCCTGAAACCATTGTTTCTGACACCACTGAAAAGCAGGCTATTACAAAAAAAGTACCTGACTTGCACATGGAAAAAAAACTATTCACTGAGTATAACTCAGTGGTATTTCAATAATCCGAACATTAACATAACATAAATAATTTTAAATGCATAAGATAAAAGTGAATGGTAATATGCAAATAATATGTCATTAATGCCAATTCACATATATACTTTGTTCAAACTAACATATCTTGTTAATATAAACACATAGTAATCTATTTCACAAATCTTTTGGTATATCAATTTCCAACTTCATTTATTCAATTAGCATATCTCCCATTTTTCAACTCATGTTACAAATAGACATTCCATTCGACATTTTTCTTTTATTTCATAACCCTTTGCCATCTCAAAATGAATTACCACATCTCATATCAACTTTCCAATCTCATGGGTTTAGAGGCTTATTCATTATCATCATTTTAGATATATATATCTAGTTTTTATCTTTTATTTTCCTATTAACACGAGTCGGACTCAGATGGATACACGAATCCAATCAACACACAAGTTTGACACCCAGTGCCTTATCAGATAAATCTAAAGCAAATAGTTGCACTCAATGTTATCAATAAGTTTGACACCTAGTATGTCATCGGTATAACTGAAGAAAATTGGCACCTACTGCCTTATCGACTCGTAGTCGAAGTAACCCTGAACTCTTCCTATTTCTCACTCTGCTCGAACAGTTAATAGGGTATTCATTATTCATTTCATTCTCAATCAATATCTCAATTCACATAAATTTTATTTATGAATTAATTTATTCAAACATATGGCAGCAACAATCATCTCATTATATATTCAATTTCATTTTTACATAAACATACAAACTTTCTACATATATTCAATTTAGTCCTAATGAACATCAATGAATTCAAATCAATCTAATACATCTCATACATCTCATTATCACAGAGTATCTCACCTTACGTTCTTACCATCCATAACAAGTCAATGTGCAACAAGTACAAAGTTGTTCGAATTATAAAAGCTCAAATCATAAACTCTAAGCTATTTTTTCGAGACTGTCTTTTCCTTTCTTTTATCAAGGAATCTTAGTCGACGTTAGCTACAGTTTAAAACAAATATATAAAATTATCAATACAAAACCATTTTCACATTCAATTGCTATCTTATACAACTTTTTATTTTATTCAATTTAGTCCCTAAATTCGGGACTAACATAACTTTCAAATTTGACCTCCAATTTTTATGTTGATTCCACTCTAGGCCTAATTTAACTTCCTATTCCTCATTTCTACAATGAATTTAAGAATTTTTTTAAGTTATTCCCTATTGCACAAAATCATCAATAACTTTATAATTTAGTCCTTTTTCAACTCCAGACTTATAATCTATCAAAATATCACCAAGAGCTTCAACTATCTATCAATGACAACTTCCTAATTCCTTCACAATATCAAAAATTAAGACATGGGTCAACTAGCTTAAGCTCTCGGGATTCCAAAAACATAACAATTATAAGAAAATGACTAAATTGAAGTTTGAAACTTTGAATACCCTTGTTGTTCGTCCCCCCTTCTCTTAATATGGTTTCAAAATTTTGAAGTGTAAAGAGAATGAATGCTTTATATTTCATTCCACCAAAACTTTATCTTTTCTTTAATTTAAAAATTTTTCATTTTATATATATAATTACTAATATTTTGTAATAACATACATACATATTTAATACATCAATCGACCACCTATGTGTATTATGGTGTATAATTACTATTTAAATCCCTCGATTTTAGTTCAAATTATAATTCCATAAGCAATTGAACTTTTGACACTTTTACGATTTAGCCCCTGCACCCTAATTAAGCAGTATTTCAATAAAATTACTCGACCGATATTCAATTAAATTTTAATATAACTTTGTAATATTTAAGGAAAATATTTAGGGCAAGGTTTCGAGACAACAATTTCTAACACCACTGACTTTCGGGTTGTCACAATTCTGCCCCAATAAGAAATTTTGTCCATAAAGTTTCCCTAAAAAGAGGTGAGGATATTGGGATCTCATCGTCTTCTCTAGTTCCTAGGTCGCTTCTTCCACACTATGGCTATACCACAAGACTTTCACAAGTGGAACACTTTTATTTCTTAACTCTTTCACCTCGTAAGCTAAAATTTCAACCGAAAGTTCTTCGTATGACAAATTAAGCTAAATTTAAATTTCTTCTGTCGAAATAACTTGAGACAGATATGATCGATATCTCCTAAGCATCGACACGTGAAAAGCACCAAGTATTTTTTGTAATTATGATAGTAATTCCAATCGATACGCAACTGGTGCAACCCTTTCGGTTATTTCATACGATCTGATAAATTGAAGACTCAACTTTTCCTTTCGACCAAATCGTAATATTTTCTTGCATGGAGAAACTTTATGAATACTTTATCACCCACAACAAACCCAATATCATGATGTTTCAGATCCGGGTAGGATATTTGTCTATCAAAAGCTACTTTCAATCTATCTCTGATCACCTTAACTATATCTTTCATTTCTTGAATCAATTCCTGCCCAACAACTTTTCTTTCACACAAATCTGATCAGGAAACAGGTGTTCGATACCTTCAACCATATAATGCTTCATATGGTGCACTTTGAATGCTCAACTGAAAACTATTATTATTCACAAATTCAAATAACGTTAAATAATGTTCCCAGCCTACTTCAAAATCAACTACACAGGCTTGATGTATATCTTCCAAAATCTGTATAACTCAATCCAATTGTCCGTCTGTTTGAGGGTGAAAAGTAATGCTAAAATTTAGTATTGTATCTAAAGCTTCATGTAACTGTCTCCAAAATCTAGAACTGAGTTGGGGATCCCGATAAAAAATAATTGACATAGGTATGTCGTGAAGTCTAACTATTTCTCGAATATAAACCTCCACTAGCTTCTGAAATGACCACTCAGTTTTGACTGCAAAAAAATGGGCTGATTTCGTAAATCTGTCAACTATCACCCAAATTGTATTTCTTTTGCTCGGAGATAACGGAAACCCTGTTATGAAATCCATTATTTTTTTGCTCTCATTTCCATTCAGGAATCGACATAGGTTGAAGAAGTTTGGTGGGAACCTAATGTTCCACCTTAACTCACTAACAAGTTAAACATTTAGCAACAAACTCGACTATCTCTCTTTTCATACCAGGCCACCAATACATTTTCCACAAATCTACTACTATTTTTTTGCTCAAAGTTTCAGCTATGCCATTACCTTTCCTGGGATGATAATCGATGACATAATCATAATCCTTCAAAAGTTCAACCTAGCGGCACTGTCCCAAATTCAATGCCTTTGGGTTAGGAGGTATTTATGACTTTTGTGATAGGTATAATATGACACTTTCAACATATAGATAGTTCCTCCAGATTTTTAGAGCAAAAACCATAGTGGCTAGCTCTAAATTGTGCATTGATAGTTGCGTTCGTGTATTTTCAACTGGTGGGATGCATATGTGATTACTTTACCATCCTTCATCAAGACGTAACCCAAATCATTAACAAGTCATCACTATAGACCACAAAGTCTTTTCCCCATTCAGGGAAAGTCAAGATTGGCGCTTCGGTCAACATCGTTTTCAATTTTTTGAAACTCTCCTAGCACTGATCACTCCAAACAAAATTGAACCTTCTTTTGCAATAATTTTATCATCGACATAGCTATTTTTGAATACTAGTTTAAAAATATTCGGTAGTAACTGGCCAAACCAAGAAACTATGGACATTCCACACATTCCTCAGTGCTTTCCACTATAATATAGCCTCGATCTATCTCAGATCAAATTGAATCCCATCTACAAAAATAACATGTCCCAGAAACACAACTTCGGGTTACCAGAATTCACATTTACAAAGCTTTCCGAATAAATGCTTTTCTCGCAAAACATGCAAAATGATTTTGAGATGTTGTTTGTGCTCAACATTAAATTTCGAATAGACCAAGATATCATTAATAAAAACCACCACAAACTGATCCAGATAGGGCTGGAAGATGCGCTTCACGAGATCTATGAATGCCATGGGAGTGTTTGCCAATCCAAATGGCATCACCAAAAACTCATAATGACCATAACGTGTACGAAATGTTGCCTTCAGTATGTCACTATCTTTCTCTTTAAACTAGTAGTAACCCAATCTCAAATCAATCTTGGAAAAGACTGAAGCTCCTTTCAATTGATTGAATAAGTCATTGATATAAGGTAAGAGGTATCGATTCTTAATCGTCAGCTTATTCAGTTGTCAATAGTTTATACAAAGCCACATCAAACTATCATTTTTTTAACGAACAAAACTAAAGCTCCCCAAGTGATATAATAAGACGTATAAAGCTGCGGTCCAGTAAATCTTGCAACTAAACTTTCAATTTTTTTTTATTTTTTCCAGTTTCCTACAATAAGGGGAAATCAACACTGGAGTCGTGCCAAGGAACACTTTAATTGAGAACTTAACTTCACGATGTAGAGGTAATCCCGAAAATTCCTTAGAAAACACATAAGGGAATTCACAAATAGTTTGAATCTTACTGATTTGATTATTATCAGTACTCGAGTTAATAGCATATGCCTGAATAACTTCACAACCTTCATTCAAGAATTTATTAGTTTCAACTACTAAACTAATATGAGTAAAATCACTCATTTTGACACTATTCACTTCTATCGAATTACCATTAGCACTATGAACGACAAACTTGTTTTTACAACAATCCAATATCACCCTAACATGACCACGCCTCGAAGCTCAACAAGCTCTAAACCTGATCCCATCCAGCTCCCTAAAGGACCCATGATTCGAGCTCAGGCTAAACGTCTTCAAGAAGCTGTCTCAGCTTTAATCACTCAATTTTTGGAAGAAAATAAGCTTGATGTTAATGAAGAAGTTCGGGCCACCTCCTTAAAGACTTCTTGCACCATAGTGTAAGCTAAATTCAGCTTATTTCTAGCTTTCCGAGCTCCAGTCAGCTCAAATTAACTCACTTGAGCTTATTTCAGCTCATTTGAACTCAATTTAGTTTCACTCCAGCTCATGTCTTTAATCATTAAAATGAATTAAGTGTTTGTTTTATTTTATTTAATATGTTTCAGCTCATGTCTGAATATGATAGCTCATTACAGCTAATTAAGTGTTTCAAATCTTTTTGACCTGGCCAAAATTAATATGCTAGTTAAGTCTATATTAATTATGTCTTAATTTAATTAGTGTATTAATTAATATGTCTTGATGTTATTTAATATTAGTTCAGCCGAATATATCTTTGAATTAATGTGTTCATGGCTTTTGTAGGTGCAGTCGAATGTCTGAGGTGCATTAAATACAAGGTACATTCACGGCTAGGTTCAAGTAAGGAAGGATTCATGCATGACTTCCTACAATGCATGGTGTGCTGCTCAGTGGTCTCCCAAGCACCTATTCGGCCAAGGAGCAGCTACTAAATTAATTTCCAGGTTAAATTCATGACGGATGCCTAATGAATGCTGCATGAATAACTAATTACAACGAAATGGAGAATGCATTTACGTCTAGCTACATGAATTGTGTACTGATTCTTTGGCTCCCCTAAGTGACTATTCGGCCAAGAAGCACTTATTGGGTGATTCATTCAATCTAATGCCGAACCTAGACATGGCCGTTAATCTCCCTTGCATCTAAGTTCATCTAGCTAATTTTTCCCTCATCAAGAAGCTATCCATTATAGATCCAATCAGTTGAATTTTGAAAGCACACTTAGTGATTTTATTCTAGATTATTCTAGCCTATTCCATAGCCAATTGCTTAGCTCTTAAGTCTTGTTAAATTTGTCCATTCAGCTAGCCTTATGTAATGCTATAAGTACTTAGCATATTTTAAGTTGTAGGGACTTTTTGACAATTTTATTGAATGAACATTTGTTCTTGTGAGGTATCTTCCTCTCTATTTCATGTGAGTCTCGAGTGACTTATCTAGCGTGGTAGTGGCGTCAATCCAAACTCCTTTTTGAACTTATCACCAACCTTTTGGTGTGACATTCACCTATCCTTCTACCAAACCAATTTTCCAACTTAAACAATATAAGAACTGGGGCGACACTCTCTAAAGTGTTGAATCACTCTTGACGTTTAAGGTCGCTATCCATTTCCACCTTCTATCTTATCTATCTTTCTTTATTTGTTAAATCGAGCCCATCCAATTATCTTTCATCTTCTATTTTTTGTTAGCCGACTTATCCTATCTATCTTTTAGCCTTTTAAACCTATTTCATCCTATACCTCTATACTTATCCAAAATACACCTTTCTCACAACACCGAATGAAACTTCTCGTCAACGATCAGGTAACTTATGTAGACTCGACTCAACCTACCGAGTCAGATCACGTCATTTGGTATCAGAGCTACTAAAACAAGGAGTACCAACATTCGTATTCATCTCGAAGTAGGTTCCTAAAAAATATTGTATTTTGTATTCAAGATTTCTTTATTGTAATCAGCAAGCTGTAATTGAAAAAAAAATATAATTGAAGTAAAAAAAATTGAATTTAAAAAAAATAGGAGAAGTATTGAAAGTTTTGTGATCGTATTCTTGTTTCCCAATCAAGCAAAGTTTGTTCTTCTATCTACTATCCTTATCTACCATCCTTAAAACGCCACACTTTAAGCCAATTTTATTTTTGTTTCAGCCTACTTTACACCCAATACATTATCACCGTTGTTAACAACTTTAAAACTAACCCCAAAAGCAGCAAGTAAGTCTAAATAAGACAAAATACAAAATTACAATAAAAACATTGAGAGGTAAAAGGCACGAGAGTTGTGAGCTTATTAGAGAGTAAAAAAAGCCTAAAAAAAGTGCAAACATGAGTGTGAGTGAAAACATTTATTTTCTTTTTGAGTGGAATTATGAGTTTTTGTAAGTGATGTTTTTAATATCCTTATGTCTAGATGCCCTGAAAGAAATATGGCGGAAAGATAACCTGTTCGGAATGTGTCGGACTTGAATTTACAAGCACTACTACGCGAGGTTGAACGATTATTTGATCAAAAGTTAGAACCAATACAAGAAAGACTCGATCATGTGGAAGGAAGAGTCAAGCGAGAAAGGACCCCTTTAAGTCCACCGAGAAACTGAGGCCGAAGACGAGTTCAAGACGACGAAATGTAACATCCCGAAATAGGGCGTAAATAGAACAGTGGTTGTGAAACCACGAATCTGAGATAGAAATTTTTATTGTGATTAATTTTTATGATTTATCGATTGATTGGATGCATGTGTTAGAATACCGATAAGAAATTTCAGCGATTGCATGTCTGAATTGCATATTAGGGTTTAATTGCAAAAGTGGCAAATATGAGCTTTAGATGATAAAGGATTTAATTTAAGTGCATAATTGAAGTAGAGGTCCTTAAATGGTAATTAGACCATTAGATTTTCATGGACAAAAATGGGCATGCATAGATAAAAATAACTAAAGTTTTAATGAAGGGCATTTTAGTCATTTGGTATTAAAAAGAATTAAAAGGGAAAAAGATGGCAAAATGTGTTCATCTTCTTCCATAAGGGCTGAAACTTCAAGGGACTCTATAGCTAGGATTTATTTACTTTCTCAAGCTCATAGTAAGTGCATCCAAGCCCCGTTTTTCATGTTTTTTACGTTTTTGGAGTCTTCGTTGCTTGGTTTAGCTTATTCTACCATTACTTCATGTTAGGGTTCATATTTGGAAAAATACCCATAGGTAAAATGTGTTTATTTTGATGCTTCATGGTGGAATATGAAGCTTCAAATTATGTTAAACAACTTTTGCTAGGCGATTTTAAGTGAAATCGAGTAAAACGACATAATCGATAAAAATACCTAATGTTCATAAGTAAATGTTAGAGTAGGAATTTGATGTTGCCATAGAAGGGAAAGATGTTCAGCGTATCATAAAACATAAGAATAAGGGATGAAGTTTAATTTCTGGGTTTTCGAGCAAAAGTGTAAATATGCAAAAGTTTAGGGGCAAAATCATAATTTTGCCAAACTTCGAGTCAAGGACTGTTCTAATGAATGTGAGTATTAAATAAGCTAAATTTGCTATTATAGATCAAGAGGAACAAAATCTGGAGTTAGACCGGGGAAAGAAAAAGGTTGAGGACTAAGTTGCTGATTTGATCGTATTTTGTACCGAGTTAAGTTTACGGTAAATAAATGCAATATTTCAATAATTATTATTAATTTTTTTTATTTTCCAGAAATTATGTACTTATTTCAAGAAATTATTTAATGTTGACTCAAGTATGAGATGATAGAGAATCAGTGTTAAAAAGTCTCGTTGAAACATTAGGAATGTATTGGATACAAATGTCATGACATTAAGGGAATGAGATCCCATGTAATACCATGTCTGGGACATGGCATTGGCATTATTGAGGTTATGAGAGGTCCCACATAAGACCATGTCTGGGACATGGCATTGGGACTGAGATGAGAAGTGCCCCGTAAGACCATGTCGGGGACATGAAATGGGCACTGATATGAGAACTCTCATGTAAACCATATCTGGGAAATGACATTTGCAGTATTGGAAACATCCCATGTAAAACCATGTTGGGACATGGCTTTGGCATGTTATTATCAGATAGGAGACCCGAGTATCCTTAGTATTCCAAGTAGTTCAACGGGCTAGTAAATAAACTGTGTTACATGAAAGTTCAGGTAAAAGCATAATAAATAGATTCAGATGAGTTATAAGGGAGGAGTAAGTTATAATCATGAGTTATTTAAGTAAGCAAGTAAGTAAACAAGTAAGAGAGTAAGTAAAGAAGAAAGTAAAGATCATGATACTTGATGATAAATTATGAGTATAATTATTTATAATAAATGTTGTTATTTATTTGCTTGTAAACTTACTAAGTTTTACGCTTACTCCCTTTATTTTTCTTCTTTTTTTATAGTATCGCCAAGCCAATTCAGGGATCGTAAGGATGTCGGAGATCATTTCACACTATCAACAGATTATCTCGGTATTTTGTGATTCGAAATGTTTTAAGTTATGGATGTATAGAGACTTAGTCATATTGAGTGTGTGTCCTTATGATATGGCTAATGAATAGCATGTAAGTACTCGATAATGTTTAGCTATTGAAATGGCTATTTAAGAACATGTTTTGGTGTTATGTATTTCTAAATGATAGTTAACACAAAGAAATTATAAAAGAGTAAAAATTTGCAATGGAACAGTTTTTGGACAGCAGCATTGATGTGAATTTGAAAAATCACCAAGGATACTAGAAATAGAATTAGAGATTGAATGAGATGTAGAATTGAAGCTTATCGAGTCTATTTTCATATGAAAGAAACGGTGTAGGCAAAAAAGAATTATATTTTGTAATATTTGAATTTTAGTGAGACAGGGTCAGAATGGTTTTTGAAGTCCCTTGTTCTAACTTTAGGAAATCATTAAAAATTTTACAGAAAGAATTATGAGTTATAATTTATATGTCTAGATTCCTTAGTGAGTCTATTTTCAAAAAAAAACAAGAACATTATATGAATTCTGTACAATGAGATAATTGATTTCTTGTGAATAGGGGTCAAAACCATCAGACAGTGAAATAGGGGAGACTTTAACGAATAAACTGTACTATCTGGCTAACTCAAAAATTCTAAAAATTTTATGATAAGAAGATATATGAGTCTAGTTTCAGGGAAAATTTATGAATCTAAATTTCGAGTTTCATAGCTCGACTTATAATTAAATTAGTGACTGTTACGCAAGTGGACAGTTTTATTGTGAATTATAAAATAAATTATTTTGATTTGTTTAAGTATTCGGAACATTTTTAATGTTCTCGGTTTAGACCCAAATCGTTTTCGCTGCATGTTTTAGGGTTTCGAGGGCACTTTTTAGGGATATATTGAATGAACATGAGCAAATAAATTTTTTTAAAGCAAATTTTTATGCTTTGGACTAGTAAGTTAAGTCAGGTAACGCCTCGTGCTTGACTCCGACAACGGTCTAGGGTAAGGGGTGTTACACAAAATATCCAAACCGAGTGAGGCCGAAAGTGACCAAGGCTCTAATGTAAGTGACCGGAGGAGATGCCAACATCACCATGGCCAACAACAACGAGAGAGGTACGATGACAATCTCAAAAGTATCAAGTTAACCATTCCTCCATTCCAAGGTTGTTAACACCCGGAAGCTTATCTCGAGTGGGAGAAGAAAATTGAGCTCGTGTTTGAGTGCCACAACTACTTCGAGGTAAAGAAGGTTAAGCTGGAAATCAAATTTTTTGATTATGCTATGATTTTGTGGGACCAACTTACCATGAGCTAGAGGCAGAATGACGAGCGTCCTATTAGCACTTGGGCCGAGATGAAATCTATGATGCGTCGGAGGTTCATTCCCTAATATTATCACCAAGAGCTTTGCCAAAAGCCCTAAAATCTTTCCCAAGGGACGAAAAGCATGGAAGATTATTACAAGGAGATGAAAGTTGCCATGATTCAAGCAGACGTACAAGAGGACCGCGAGGTGACTATGGCTCGATTTCTGGCCGGACTTAACTGCAAAATAGACAATAATGTAGAGTTGCAACACTATGTGGAGATTGTTGATATGGTGCACATGGCTATTAAGGTGGAGAAGAAAGTGGAGAAGCAACTCAAGAAGAAAGGCTCTGTTCGGGGTTACTCCTCATCAAATGTGTCCAAATAGAGCCAAGGCGTGAATAAGAGTGCTTCAGCAAATCAAATGAAAGAACTAGCGGTGCTGACTAAATCAACTAAACCTGTGGCCGAATCCAGCAAAGGCAAGGTTATTGAGGATTTTCAAAATTGATTAAGAGACATAAAATGCTTCAAGTGTCTCAGAAGGGGCCACATTGTGAGTCAGTGCCCAAATCGAAGCGCAATGGTGATTCGACATAACGGTGATATCAAATTAGAGGAAGAAGAAGAAAAAAAACAAAAAAGAGGCTGATACCCTACCATTGATGAAGAAGAGGTAGAGTATACGGTTGAAGGCAAGATGGTTGTTGTGAAAAGGAGCCTAAATACACAAAGCACCGGAAGTGAACCGCAACGAGAAAATCTTTTCCATTCCCGTTGTTATGTTCAAGGGAAGGTATGTAGTTTGGTTATCGACGGAGGTAGCTGTACAAATGTTGCAAGCACACTCATGGTGGAGAAGCTTGCCTTGCCAACTACTAAACACCCGAGCCCTTACAAGCTACAATGGCTCAATGAAGGTGTTGAACTAAAAGTGACCAAACAAGCCCTTGTTCAATTTTCAATTAGAAAGTACCATGACGAGGTGCTATGTGCTGTAGTGCCCATGCATGCTGGGCATTTGTTACTTGGAAGACCATGGAAGTTTGACCCAAGAGTCAAACATGATGGATTTGCTAACCAAGATGCTTTCAACCACAATGGAAAAAATGTTAATTTGGCGCCTCTCTCGCCACCACAAGTCTTGGAAGATCAGCAACGATTAAAGCAATCCATAGAGCAAATGAGAAAAAAAAATAAAAATGAAAAAGAAAGAAAAAAGAAAAATAGAGAGAAAATAAATTGAGTTATGAGAAAAACCAGAGCGTTGATAAAGATAAAGAAAACAAAAATAAAAGAAAAATGAGTGAGCAAAAAAAAGTGTTTTGAATAACCGTTGTTTTCGTGTTTCTTAATCATTTCAGGTGAATTCGAGCAAGGTGTTTTGACTACACTACATTTCTGAGGAGAGAAGGTTTGTGTTGATTGAAAAAGGTAAAACTGATCCTCAATTTTCTACTGCTAAAGGTAAACAAGGTATGATTTCCAAAAATTTTCAAACATCTTTGCTTTATTCGAATAATGATGAAATTCTTGTTGATGCTTTAATTTCTGAAAAATATATGTATCCTGATGTGGTTGATTATTCTTTTTGGCTTAGTAATGAACTGTTTGTGTTGGGTGGTGATAACAAGAACATTATTAACACAAATCATGATGTTGATGATCGAATGAGTAAGGTTGCATCCAGTCAGCCATGGCACACTTTGAGTGAGTAAGATGAATTATCCTTTAATCCAATTGAGTCCACTTATTAGTATCGAAAGTGTTTGATAATATGAGGTATGCATGTTTTGACCAATTGCATGAATTCTTCATGTATTTTGGGAGCAATTTGAAATTGAGACCGAATATGGAGAATTAATTTGAAAAGGTAAAACTCAGCCCATCCCTTTGTATTTGGCAATCAACCATTTGTTTCTGAATCAAAAAGGATTGGTCCATCTTTAGCTTATCATATTTTTAATCCTTTACTCTTTAAGGATGTTAACATTTTTAATTATCAAGTTTTAATTTCTAATCAGATTCTTACGAGCTTTTTTATTTCAAACTTTGAAGAGAACCAAACGTTCGACTTGAGGGCAAGTCACTTCGAAGAAGGGGGAATGACATGACCACACCCCAATGCTCAACAAGCTCTAAACCTGATCCCATCGAGCTCCCTAAAGGACCCATGATTCGAGCTTGAGCTGAGGATCTTCAAGAAGTTATTTCAGCTTTAATCACTCAATTTTTGGAAGAAAATAAGCTCGATGTTAATGAATAAGTTTAGGCCAACTCCTTAAAGACTCCTTGCACCTTAGTGCAAGCTGAATTAAGCTCATTTCTAGCTTTCCAAGCGCCACTCAGCTCAAATTAGCTCACTTGAGCTTATTTTAGCTCGTTTGAACTCAACTAAGATTCATTCCAGCTCATTTCTTTAATCATTAAAATGACTTAAGTATTTGTTTTATTTTATTTAATATGTTTCAGCTCATGTCTGAATATGATAACTCATTACAGCTAATTAAGTGTTTCATATCTTTTTGAGCTAGCCGAAAATAATATGCTGGCTAAGTCTATATTAATTATGTCTGAATTTAATTAGTGTGTTAATCAATATGCATTGATGTTATTTAATCTTAGTTCAGCTGAATATATCTTTGAACTAATGTGTTCATGGCTTTTGTAGGTGCAGTCAAATGTATGAGGTGCATTAAATACAAGGTACATGCACGACTAGGTTCAAGAAAGGAAGGATTCATGCATGACTTCCTACAATGCATGGTGTGCTGCTCAGTGGTCTCCCAAGCACCTATTCGACCAAGGAGCAGCTACTAAATTAATTTCCAAGTTAAATTCATGAAGGAAGCCTAGTGAATGATGCATGAATAGCTAGTTACAATGAATGGGAGAATGCATGATGTCTAGCAACATGAATTGTGTGCTGATTCTTTGGCTCCCCTAAGTAACTATTCAGCCAAGAAGCACTTATTGGATGATTCATTCAAGCTAATGCCGAACCTAGACATGGCCATTAAGCTCCCTTGCATCCAAGTTCATCCAGTTGATTTTTCCCTCATCAAGAAGCTATCCATTACAGATCCAATCAGTCGAATTTAGATAGCATACTTAGTGATTTTATTCTAGATTATTCTAGCCTATTCCATAGCCGATTGCTTAGCTCTTTAGTCTTGTTAATTTTGTCCATTCAGCTAGCCTTATGTAACGCTATAAATACTCAGCATATTTTAAGTTGTAGGGACTTTTTGCCATTTTTATTGAATGAACATTTGTTCTTGTGAGGTATCTTCCTTTATATTTCGTGTGAGTCTCGAGTGACTTATCTAGCATGCTACTAGCATCAATCTGAACACCTTTTTTAACTTATCACCAACCTTTTGGTGTGGCGTTCACCTATCCTTCTACCAAACCATTTTTCCATATTAAACAATATAAGAACTGGGGTGACACTCTCTATAGTGTTGAATCACTCTTGATGTTTAAGTTCGCTATCCATTTCAACCTTCTATCTTATCTATCTTTCTTTATTTGTTAAAAGAAACCCATCCAATTATCTTTCATCTTCTATTTCTTGTTAGCCGACTTATCCAATCTAACTTTTAGCCTTTTGAACCTATTTCATCCTATACCTATATACTTAGCCAAAATACACCTTTCTCACAACACCAAATGAAACTTCTTATTGACGATCGGGCACCTTACGTTGACTCGACTCAACTTACTGAGTTGGATCATGTCACATCCCATGCTCAGGTAGACAATCCATAAAAAAATCAAATCGAAATCATCAGATGGCATAATTAACAGGTCAATCGAAAAAGTTACATTTTGAATCTCTAACAAAACACACTTAATCGACTAACACTGTCTATCCTAAAAGACTCGATAAAATCGTAACCACTTTCGACGTCTTAGATTTTAAACTTCCCAATTTAACCAATTCAACATTAATATAAGAATGTGTGGATCTCAGTTTCTTTTATATCTGTCGAACTTAAAAGTCGATCTCCAATTTCCACTAGAATCCCTAGTTCATTTAGGTAACGTATGGGAACTAGCAACCCTTGTTTATTTTCCAGCAACTCATGTAGGCTCTATTTCCTTGTTGAGGCCCAAAGCTTGCTCCACCATTTTTGCTCACTCAACTAGATCGAAAAACTCTAAAATTCGGTGTGATACAAGCTAAACTCTATTTCTTTGCATAAACCACGTAGAAAGATTTACAACTTTCAGCTTCGGAAGGCACAAACTCTGAACCGTATTTATTGAGTCGTAAACACTCACGTTCATAATTGATTGTAGACATCACGTTCTGTTTTAATAACAAAAAATCTTACTTTTTATTCTCTAAGTATAATTCTCCGATGTACTTTTTTTGGAACTCAGGTTGAAAAAACTCCCAATCAGCTCACTTAGCATGTATGTGGCATGTAACTATCTGCCACCATGTATATGCTTCTCCTTGTAGCAAAAAAAACAACACAAATTGCGCATTCTCGAGGGGTGCATTCAAGTTGCTACAAAATTTTTTTAGTTGATGCCGACCAAACTTCAGCAGTTGAGTGATCCAACCATTCATACCCATAAATTTTGTAGCACCGTACCACTAGACTAACTTTGACATGTATCATCAGGCTTGATTCTAAGCTTGATTTAATCCAAGAATTAGATAAATCTATAGATCTAATACCATTAAATCTAACACCCCTTACTCGGTCTAGTTTTCGAACCTGAGTAATAGAATGCTGCAAACAAACACAAATCATTTACATGCAATTTATTAATCAAAATCTCACTTATATCAATACATCACATATCATTAAGTATAGTAAGAATTATAATCAAATTCTGGAATATATCGAGCTTTTGAAATTTTAAAACCATCCCGGTACAAAACAGGGATCAAGTTGTAACAAAAACAAAAGGATAGGAAAATCTACAAACAGGGGTCATATGGCCATTGATGCGATTTCTCAAACGCAAATAGAACCTTAAAAATAGATCAATGAAACCCGGGAAGATTCGTGAATTTGGTAGGACTATCTTGATTTAGGATCAAATAGGTAAAAACCCCGACCCGGAGTATTTGAAGTATAAGGAACCGATGTTATGTTGAACCCAACCTGTATAACTTGCAAGATACACGAACCTGGGTATAGTGAAGTCACCACACTCCAAAATCAATGAACGGAGTGATAAGACAAGGGTGAACGCCACAAACTGTACGTCTTGATAAGTTTGATAGTTCAATCAAAAATTGAAAGAGAAATATCTCACAAATTGTCACGTCCTAGATTTTAATTAATTATTTAGGCTAGTTTATGTCATAAAGGAATTAATAGTCTAGTGGTTAAGTGTAATAGTTGTTTCCATTATGTCCCAAGTTCAAGCCCCTACAAGCACACCTTTTTTAATAATTTTTCTGATAATTTTGAGCTAGTGTGAACACTTTTTCCGTCCAACCCATCTTGCCTTCTAGGGAGGATTTCTTTCCCTTTTTGTTTAGTGAACATGCCTTTCACAACCCCCTTTTCACTCCTTTATTCCCCCATAATGCACTTTTCACTCCCCTTTTCCCCACACTTACCGTTTTTCCCCATAGATCACCTTGGCCAGCCATTGAACCTAAGCACTCTACATTTTATTTTTATTTTCTCCTTTTTGCTCTCCTCCTCCTCTTTAGTCGCTCCTCCAACTTGCACCACCATTTTTCTCTTCTTTTTTTCCTTTTCACAACCTTAGACATCCCATTTCCTCATTTCTCCTCCATTCCACCACCACACTAGGCTATCGTACCTCCACCGCACCACCATCTCTCCTCTACCGTCGTCATCATCGTCGCACCGCCATCGTCGGCCACTACCAAAATTCTCCATTTTTCTTCTTTTTTCCTCATCTTTTCAAAATTCTTCTTTGTAATACCTAAAATCTTATTTTTGTTTATTAAAAGGTCAATTATCATCCTATTTTTCTAACCTGTAATTTTACATCTTATTATTTTGAAAGAGTGTTGAATCCTCCTCTCTAGTCGACTTTTTGGGAAAAATTATCGAGCCTCTTTCCTCAGTTATAATGCAAGTATGGAAGAAGCACATGTCATCTTGTTCTCTATGGTGTTGTTATTTCGTTTAAAAAGTAACTAACAATCTATTTCACTATGCCTTCATGAAGTGACATTCAAATCTCAGAATCACATCCCAAGTGAAGGAGGGTGTGTTTTGTCGAACATTTGCGGAACTATTTCACCGAATCGTTTAAACCAAGAGTTATTTATTTATTTTTTCGTACTAACACGTGTGTTTGGTCGAAATCGTAGTGACTCGTTAATTGAAATCTCCCCTTTCAAAGTTGAAATCAAGATTTGTGTAATTCTATTTTCAAGGTGTAGAGATTTACTTTTAATACTAATGGGTGATATTAATTTTGATAAAGATAATAAAATAAGTAAGATAATATCATTGTTTATATTATTCTCTGAATAATGAAATATTGGGTGAAGACGAAAGTATTCATAAGGATTGGTAAGATCCGACAAAAGAGTAAGTTCCCGAAACTTCAAATCTGATGATGATGATTGTGATTTGGTGATTTCTTTAAAATATGTTATTATGTGATTTCTATTACTTATGTCATGTGATTTATGGCTAATGAAATTCGTATGTGCAAGTGATGTCAAATTTAATTACCATTACTCTGGTTCGCATGATAAATAAGTTACTATTCTGATTTTTTAATTCACACCATAAGTGTGTTATATTTTGATATTCTGATTTGCATATTGGATGAATAAGTACTGGGGAACTCTTTAGGGTGTGTAGCAGAGTTGGGTAGGATCTGTTTGTTGAAAATATTCATTTTTTCTGAAAAGCATTGCATTGACATCGTCATTATGCATTCAGACTTATCTGATTTTGTGATTGAATATTTAGTATGTTATGATTTGTTTAGAATGATAATGTTACGAGTTAAATTTTGTTATTATTATTAGTAACCCACACTGCGCTTAATAAGCTCACCCTTTTTAAATTCTGATTTTTTAGATAATCGAGGTTAGGATTGGCTCGACTATGGAGGCGCTCTCAGTCATATTCAGAATTTTTTATATTTATTGGTATTTGATATTTTGGGACATGTTTTAATACCTTGGACTTATGATTTTGGATTTGGATTCTTCTGCATGGTTTGGGTTTTTTTAAGAAAAAAACTATCATAGAAGGGATTTGTGAAAACAACAACTTACGATGGATCTTATTTAAAATAATGTCATGGAAATCTCAAATATGATGTTTTCAAAACTCAATTCCATCTACCTCTGAAATTGATTTTTACGAGGTTTATGTTTAATCTACGTTTTCGAATGACAAACGGGTTTTTCAAATAGAAATTGTCCGTTACAATGTTTTATTTGAAATACAACGTTTTCCAAAAACTATCAACATTTAAGTTTCCTATCGATTAAATGATATCAACTATATTTGGTTTTTCTTAATCTTAAAGACGTTTTAGTATTAACGGTTTTAAAGGGAAAGCTTTTAAATGTTTTATTACGCCCTTATCATGGTGAATGTGATCTTCGAGATTCAACCATAATGTCTAGATTGGGTTTAGGGGGGTTACACAAATAATGTTTGTATTAAAAAATTTCTAAACTCACAATTTACCAGACTTAAGGTATTTATAGGACTAGGTAACTTAATAGTCACATTCGGCCATAAAGAAGTTCATGTATGATGTTGGCTCATTAAACATTTGAATGGTCAAGTTCCTCCTCCTTGGACCATGAATGTGGCTTAGCATGGAAGAAAGCTTCAAACACTTAGATGTATTTATGTAGCATGGGACATACATCTTTCATTATTAGACGCACTAATGGCTGGTTGGTTCTTGAATCTTTACATGTATCTTGTAGATTCATCTTCTCAATTGTGCAGGCATGTAACATTTATGGAAACACATCTCTCTTTTGTTTTTCATGCATATGGCCATGCATGAATGAAGTCTATCATTCAAGTTATCCTTCCCTTCAAGCCACTGTCCATGCACCTTGTACATTCTTTTAATTCGGCCACACAACAAGTACATATATCCAAGTATTTGGTCCTCTATATGAACAATCATATGCACCAAAGTTATGGCATGTATTTAAAATTTCTTTGCACATAATTTGTGCATGCATTCGACTTTGAAGAGTCTTGATTTGGCTAATCGAGCAGTCCCTACAAATACATATAAATACAAGTGAGATCAATGCAACAACATACTAGAATTCAACTCAAAGACTCCATGGACTTGACACTTTAACAACATGACACAACTAAATTCAACTAGACTCTTAACATGACATAAGTGACACAGACAGAAATAATAATAATAAACAAACTTAACACCTTTAACACAAGATTAACAACATGACATATAATATAACTAAGTCTGTGAATTAAAACAACATGCAATCTTATTAAATAAAATAAAGACTTGAATTGACTAAAAAGGATCAAGATGGTCGAATGCTTGTTTCAGGCCCATCAAAATATTCGTCCAACACTTGGACCATATGAAGTAACATAGGATTTGGGCTCAACCTAATTTGGACAATATTAGCTTGGGATTGATCCTAGAGTCCATTAATTAACCCAATAAGAGATTCCTTTAAGTGTCTGGCTCGAGCCCTCGTAGTCGGGCCAATTAGAATTTGTAATGGATCAAGCAAAATTTTGGACGTTCCTTGCACAGTTGGACCATGATGATTCAACCCATTAACTTCGTTCATCAACCCATCAAAATTTGGTTTTGTGTTGGTGCTCAAAATCACTTTAGCCTGATGTCGTGTGGAGTTGGAGTCACATAGCCATGCGAACAAATCGGGTAACTCTCTTAAGCCGTGTGGGTTAAAAGTGCAAATACTCAAAAGATGTTACACAATTGTGCCGCCCGGCTGTGTAACAAACTGTGATAGTGTGCATCAAAATCACTCGAAACATGCAAGCCATATGGCTGTGCCATAAGCCTGTGTCTGGCACACAACAGTGTGTCAGGCCATGTATAAGGTCTTACTTACCTGTAAAAACCTTCCAAAACAAGTTTTTTAACCTTAATCACTTATGCCATAAGGAACACATTATAACAATTCTTAACCACTTCAAAAGCATCAATATCATACCAAGAACATCACTTTTAACAACCAACCTAAGTGCCTAACTAATGTGCCACAATTGGCATCTCAATTTAACAATTCAAATTCGAACAACCCCATATTCAAAACAATCCAATATGCCTTCTAAGGCACCTCAATACAATTCACATGGTGTATAAGATTTAACCATTTATAACTCATTATAATGATTCAATATCAACCATACAAGCATGCACAAAGCCTTACCAAATTCTTACAGAACTTGCATATGCATACCATTAATCACTGTTATAAGCAAGTACAAATCAAACCTATCACTTAGCATATTATCTACTAACAAATTAGACCATTAAGTATATATGCCAAATTACTTCTACAAGATAACCTTAAAATGACCATTTCTAGCACATACACATAAATCTCAAAAGGCCAAAAAAAATCCAAAATAGGACATTTTATATGCCCAAATGACACCATAGGTATATGCCATGACCAAAATAGAAACATCACGAACACTTGAGTCAGGGATTATTGTTGGATGCTAAAGTTGATGATTGAATCAAAAACTACCTAACCTGCGCAAGGAAAAGAAAATCGTTCACTGAGTATAACTTAGTGGTATTTCTATAATCTGAAAATTAACATAACATAAATCTTTGTAAATGCATACAATAAAAGTGAATGGTAATATGCATTTAGCATGTCATTAATGCCAATTCACATGTATACTTTGTTCAAACTAATACATCTTTTTAATTTAAACACATAGTGATTTATTTCACATATCATTTGGTATATAAATTTCCAACTTCATTTATTCAATGAGCATATCTACCATTATTAAACTCATGTCACAAATAGACATTCCATTCGACATTTTCCTTTCATTTCTTAACCATTTTTCACCTCAAAATAAATTACAACATCTCATATCAACTTTCCAATCTAATGGATTCAAGGGCTTATTCATTATCATCATTTCAAATATAAACATCTCAGTTTTATTTTTTATTTTCCAATTAACACGAGTCTGACTTGGACGGATACACGAATCCAACTAACACACCAGTTTGGAACCCAGTGCCTCATTGGATAAATTTGAAGGAAATAGTTGGGCCCAGTGCTATCAATAAGTTTGAATCCCAGTGTCTCATCGGTATAACCGAAGGAAATTGGCACCTAGTGCCTCATCGACTCATAGTCGAAGTAACCCTGAACTTTTTCTATCCTATGGTATGCCAACTATATCCAACTCTGCCTGAACAGTTAATAGGGTATTCATTATTCATTTCATTCTCAATAAAGATCTCAATTCACATAAATTTTATTTATGAATTCATTTATTCAAACATATGGCAACATCAATCATCTCATTATATTTTCAATTTCATATTTATATAAACATACACATTTTCCACATGTATTCAATTTAGTCCTAATGAACATCAATCAGTTCAAATAAATCTAATGCATCTCATTAACAGAAAGTATCTCACCTTATGTTTTTACCATGCACAGCAAGTCAATATGCAACAATTACAAAGTAATTCGGATTATAGAAACACAAACCGTAAATTTTGAGCTATTCATCAACGACTTTGTCTTTTCCTTTCTTCTACGAGGAATTTGGGTTGAAATTAGCTACGGATTAAAACAAACATATAAAATTATCAATACACAATCATTTTCACATTCAATTGCTACCTTATACAACATTTCCATTTATTCAATTTAGTCCCTAATATCGGGACAAACATAACTTTCAAATTTAACCTCTAATTTTTATGTTGATTTCACTATACATCTAATTTAAGTTCCTATTTCTCATTTCTACCATAAATTTCAAAATTTATGCAATTAAGTCCCTATTTCATAAAATCATCAATTGACTTTACAATTTAGTCATTTTTCAACTCCAAACATAAAATCTATCAAAATATCACCAAAAGCATCAACTACCTATCAATGGCAACTTCCTAATTCCTTAACAGTACTGAAAAATATGACATGGGTCAGCTAGCTTAAGCTCCTCGAATTCCAAAAGCATAAAAATTACAAGAAAATGACAAAATTGAGCTAACCAAATTGAAGCTTGAAACTTTAGAAACCTTGTCATTCATCTCCCACTTTTCTTAATATGGTTTCGAAATTTTGAAGTGTAAAGAGAAAGAATGCTTTGTCTTTCATTCTACCAAACCTTTATCTTTTCTTTAATTTAATCAATTTTCATTTTATGTATTTAATTACTAATATTTTATAATAACATATATACATACTTAATAAATCAACCTGCCACCTATATGTATTATAGTGTATAATTACTATTTAAATCCCCTTCTTTGAGTTCTAATTGTAATTCCTTAAGTAATTGAACTTTTGACACTTTTACGATTTTGTCCTTGCACCCTAATTAAGCACTATTTTAACAAAATTACTTCATCGACATTCAATTCAATTCTAATATAACTCCATAAATATTTAATAAAAATATTTATGGTTCTAGTTTACAAAATTGGGATTCTGAAACCACACTTCCCGACACCATTGACTTTCGGTTCGTTACATATTTATTCAGTGGTGGATTGGGCTCTTACAAGTCGTCCCTTTGTGTGTAACCGATGCCCACCGGGGACATATCTTGCATCCACCTAATCATCCACACCACATTGGGCAACTCACTTAGCCTTTGGCTCGGCGGGCTCTTCTTTTTACTTTTTCGCTTTAGAGATTTTGGGATATCCATCTTGTGATTCCAATGTTGGTTCTTATCAGTTACTTTTTTTGTTGAAGCTCAACATACTAGGTGTAGATCGAACTGCCGATGAGGCTCATTGTTCGCTTTACAAATTGCTCTGTTGTAGACATAGGAACCTTTGCCTTCTTTCACAATGTAGTCATGAGCTTCAGGAAAAATATCTCAACCTTCTTGCCACTAATGCACATTAGCATAGATTGGTAAATCCAGTTGCCCATGCAAACCTATCTACGCTGCAAAATAGAGTAAAAAAGAACATCTCGTAAAGCATTAACATTAGAAACATTAAGAGCTGGTGATATGCAAGTAGAAAAAACTGCATCCATATTGTTGCAGTTGGAAACATAATTGACTAATTAAAAGATAAAAGGATGTTTGAGCTTGGTTGGAATTTCCAAATGCCTTTCCCCTCAGAAAGATATTCAACAATGCCACCCATATCATTGTGATAGAAATAATAAATATTTAAGTCATCAAAAGCATCTGAGATAAAATATGGAGCATTGTAAAAATTGAAAATTTTTGAATAAGTAACTAGGATCTCTTTTCCCCTAACAGTTACATGTCTAAATTCAAAATTCGGTGTTTTATTATTTTCCTTGGCTTTTAAGGAAGCATAAAATTTGTATACCACCAAGTCGACCACTAACTCTTCAATGGTTAAGCAAAAATCATTCCATTGATTAAATTGAACCAAATCTAAAATATCATCACATAAATAGAACGATGGGTCAAAGCCTCGTTGTTTGATGAATATTTTTCCTTGGATATCCAAGAAGTATTTTTTAACCTTGTGGCTCTAGAATCAGGTGGAATTGAAATCTATTGATTCCTCTGGTTGTGTGGTTTGTCTAACTTTCCTAGAGGCCATTCTAACACAATTTATATCAACAATGTAATCTAAAATTTACTAATGTAATGGAATAAAAATAAAAAATGATTAAGAATGTTTCACCGTGTTTGTAACTTCCCAAACCAAACTTAGACGTTATGGTCGAACTCTGAAGGTTACATTACCGATCGAAATGGCCAAGTAAAGTCGTTCAATTTAAAAACCACTATTTTGATCAATTTAGAAAACTTAGTGTGGTTGCCTTGGGTTTATAAAAAAACAATGGATTATTAGGTCGTCAATGATTTAAGTTCGATTTATTAAAAAGTCATGCCGTTTGAAGAAAACCCAATAGATCCCATCAATAAACCTTTTAAAATCTTTCGTTTTATCATTATGCAATGAAAAAATGTCATGCCTTTAATTTTTTTAAAGAAAATCTATGTTTTAGGGCATATTAAGCCGGTGAATAGATTTTCTCAATTTTTAACCAATTTTGCATGCATGCTAAAGAAAAATGCAAACAACCCATGCCACAGTCCATGTTAACTAAATTTACATTACCAAAAATAAAAACCAAAATAAATAAAGTAAAATTTAAAATACTTTATTAACTAAAATATCGAGACAGGATATTATTTACATGGTAATTGATTTGCCATGAATTACACTATTATTTACATCCTTTTTACACATAACTTTAGCTTGTTTAATTCTTAAACCAAAGCATCTTAGTATATATTTAAGTTTTCATGCTTAAAGTAGTAATTTATACTTTTTAGTAGATTTTATTACATTCTATATATCTTAATAAGGTTACATGGTCTTGTAGGAAAAATCGAGACCTAAAGATGCATACTCGAGATGAAACTGATGTCTCAACATCAAAGACAGAAGACAAAACACAAAATCATGGAGTGAAAATGCCTTCGATGTCGCAACACACCCCCTGTGTTGCAACACTCCCCTACGTAGCCTAAAAATTCATGCACATGATAATTATGTTTTCGAGGTAAATTAGGTGTATTTTTTCTAGTCGAACTCTAAGGACTTAAAGGATAATTTACGCACTTTAATATTCCAAGTTTATCCTATATAAAGGCCATTGTAATTAGTTTAAACACACAATTAGAGGGAGACAAAAATTATTCTTAGGTTTTTATTTCGTTCTTAGTTTTCATATAGGGTATATATGTTCTTGTAATTGAAAGATCCTATTTCGAAGTGAAACTTTCACAAGTGGAGATTGTTCCAGTGCCACGTTTTCATCAATAAATCCATAAGCAGCAGTTTTCTTATTCTATTATTTATATCTCTTTCTTTAACATTGTTAGTTTTGTGCAAAAATATGCGAAAAAGAAAAATCCAGAAATGTCAAAATCAAAAACAAGAAGAAAAAGTATAAACTATTTCTAGTGTTTGAACCATTTTGAGCCATATCTTTCTTTGAACTCATACCAGTTTAAGCCTCAGAACATTACAAGCCTAGAAGAACAATGTGACTTAAGCATTCTCTGTGCATAATCTTTTGGAATTGCTAATAATTTTATTGAATGAATAGTTTTTATTCACATGATTGTGTCTGCTACATATTTGTTTGATTTATGTTAATGGTGATAATGTTAAACATTTGGTCATGGGAATTACTTATAATTTGTTAGTAATATAGCTTTGTAAACTAATCCTAATTTACTTTAAAAATTTTCAAGGCATCGAACTATCAAAATTAAGTTACATGTGCGATAAGAATCGTTATACCTTTAATATTTGATAATCATGTTCTTGGTAGTAATAAAATCCAAGGGACGTCTTCTTATTACATGCTATGTATCTAGTCTTGGTTTGCTTGAGGACAAGCAAAAAGTTAAGTGTGGGGAGTTTAGGTGTCAGGTTCTTATTTACATCCATCTTCACTAGAGCTTGTTAATGAAAGAAATCAAGCCGTTATCATTTTTTCCATATATGTGATTTGGTTGCTTGAGGACAAGCAGCAAGTTAAGTGGGGAAGTGATCTACCATGAATTACACTATTATTTACATCCTTTTTACACATAACTTTAGCTTATTTAATAGTTAAATCAAAGCATCTTAGTATTTATTTAGATTTTCATGCTTAAAGTAGTAATTAATGTTTTTTAGTATATTTTGTTACATTCTATATATATAAATAAGGTTACATGGTCTTGTAGGACAAATCGGGAGTTGAAGATGCATATTCGGGCAGAAATTGATGCCTATGTCGTGACACCAAGACACTGATGTCTCAACATCGAAGACAAAAGCCAAAAACAAGTCCTAGAGCAAAACTGTCTTCAATGTTGCAACATGCTCCCTTTTGGGTCGCGACACACCTCTTGTGTTGCAACACCGCCCTTGCGCAGCGTAAAAGGTCTTGCATGTGATAATCACATTTTAGATGGAAATTAGGTGTATTCTTTCTAGTCTAACTCTAAGAATTTCAAGGATAATTTAGGCATTTTAATCTTCTGGGTTTAGCCTATATAAAGGCCATTATAATTAGTTTAAACACACAATTTGAGGGAGACAAAAATTATTCTTAGGTTTTTATTTCGTTCTTAGTTTTCAAATAGGGTATTTTATGTTGTAAATTAAAGACCCTATCTCTGAGACTTTTACGACTGGAGATTGTTTTCGAGCCACGCTTTCATCAATCAATCTTTGAGCATCTCTTTTCTTTATTCTATTCTTTATATCACTTTCTTTAACATTGGTAGTTGAATGTTTGTGTAAATTAGAATCAATTGATGTTTTATTCATATTCCACATGTTTCAACTATTTTACCATAATTAATTGATTAAAGGATAAATTTTCTTAGTGGATCAACTATTTTGGAGAGGGAGAAACTAAGCGCTAGGTTGGATGACCCTAAGAAGTTATTTAGGTAAGAATGAACCCTAAATTGGTATGGTCTATCCGTGAACACCTTAGCCCTGAATCGGTCTGGACTGTGAGGTAGAGAGATAAGTAGTTCTTACTGTGACACCCTAAACCCGACCAGCACAGATCGACCCGAATTCAAAGCGTTACATTAGCCACTGAAGCGACTCTCCAGCTAACAACCACCCGACGCACACTTCAACCTTATAACACCTCATATATAATTAATTAACTATCATTTATTAATACTGAAGCAATTTGTGAATCATTTTTAAACTTTTTCTAATTATTTAAACCTAAGAATATTTTGGTCATTTTACCACCTAAGGTTAAACTATCCTGATTTTATTTCTAAATAGTTACCGACCTTATTTTAGTCAAATTATATAAGCCCTAAAAATTTTAGCTTACTTCGAGTTCATTTACTATGTCTAATTCAAGTTTTATTATTAGGGTCTAAATCATAACTTTTACAAACTTTTAGTACATTTTCCAAATTAAAAATTAAGAGTGTTTCTACCAAATATTAATAGTTACAAGTCTAATCCTAAAATATTACCAAGTTTCCCTATCATTAAAGGCTTCAAATAATCTAATCAAGTTTTAGGACTAAATTATAAATTAGGCAGATTAGAATACTAGATTACAAAAATAAAAATCAAACCTCAAAAAACCCACACACGCATGTCCCCAGCCCATGTGTCATTTAAAAATCCATGTTTGAATCGTGAAAAACTTTTAGGCAGATTGCACACGCCCGTGTCCCCTGTCCACATACTCGTGTGTAGACCACTGCACCTATTTTGTCAAAAATTCGTTTTAATTACTCAGTTTTACATATTTTACTGACCCATTAAAATTGAAATAGTTATAATTAATTACCATAAACATCCACACATCTCCAATTTAATTTATTTACAACAAATATGCAATAATCAATCAAAATTTAACACCTAATTACACACTTAGCAAATACCAATTAATTCACACAAGCTACGTACCTTAGTCGCAAAAAATCCACTCCATGGTAAGCTTCAATTAAACATTATTAGTATCAAATACATGTTTCATACACTGTGTTATCAGCCACCATACGAACACTCATCAACATACCATAAATCAAACATCAAATAGACATAAAATCATGTATTCAAGCAATTATAAAATCACCAAAATTTAATGTCCAAAGTCCATTACAAGTAAAATAACACTAGTCCCAAAAGCATCACAATGCCCCTATATAATCTCTAAAGTAAATTTCTTAAACCACTACCGAGCCTTATTCTTGGATCGCCCTTACACTCACTTCTCAACTCCTTACGCTCGAAAATTCTCTGCATGAAATGTGAGGTTGTGAGCTTAAAAAGCTCAATGAATGATAGTAAAAAAATCAAGTAATTTGCACCCAATCATGCATAAATCAAAGCAATTAAGCATAAAATTTTCAATCACAACATGTTCACATTTCACCATAACATCACATTCTATTTCAAGAATTAGGAATCAATTTTTCCATGGCATGTAAAATAATCTTTTAACACATAAACATTCAATTATATTGACACAATCAATCAATTATATTGGCATAATACATCCATGGCAATAAGAAAACGTGTGATCATACATTGGACAAACGGATCTCTGAACTCCCACAAATCAAATACTGTCCTCCGAATTAAGCAGGCCAAAGCCACACACTCCCTTATAGTGGCTCAAATAACCCGATAAGTGGAGACTCAATCTCAACACTCCATTATATACTCCAAACAAATCAGTCCATCAAAAGCCATATGCTCACAATATCACAAATAATGGTGAGTACTCACAAATCCTATGGCATGCCAACTATATCCAATGGATCCCCCATGCAATGTTGCCAATATAATCATACATACAAGTATAAAATCTGTTGTTTAATCACTTATTTTAGGATGTTAAAATGCAAGTAAAAGCATGCTGCTAAGCAATTTTAACATCAATATAATTAAGCATAGCAAATATCATTTTCCCAAAATTCATATCCAATTAGAACACCTTTATCAAATGTTCAATAAATTAGAAATTCATACTCCAAATATCAATTTATTCCATACAATTTAATCATGCTAAAAGCATAATACACTACTTACCAACCCAATTGCCATTTTGCTCTTTCATAAAATAAAACCTATTTTTGTGAATCCAACCATCCAATATGCAATTAAGTCATTAATAACACCAATAAAACCTTTATTTAACACATAAACAGGTGAATTACCAAATTTCTCTTAATATCACTCACCTCCACACTTAGCTCTTTAAGCAAAAATATGTTCAAACAAGCAAGTTTGAGCTTCAATTTTGATTTGCACATTCCTCCTCTTGATGTAGAGCTTTAACAGAGACAAAGTATACATTACAATCTAACAATAACAACAAGAAACATGAAATTTGATCAAGTATACGAATCTAAATCATTGCTCTAAACTACCTTACCGATGTTGCACAACTAAGCCAAAATATGGAATTCCTCAACTAAACTCCCTTTTTAGCACCTCAAGCCACTCAAAATCTTCATTCCTAGTCCAATAACATATATTCTAAGTGTTATTTTCATTCTTTAATCTGTTTCATAATTTTCTGAAAAAGTCATCCATGTTCTTAATTAAATTTTAATTTCTCAAAATTGATTCATAAAACGTGTTTAATCTTTTGGCTTAAGACTAAAAATCTCTTATTAGAACTATTTTATGCTTAGACATCCATTAGTATTTAGATTCCAAGTCAAAATTAAAGAACCACCATTATTGATCCTCAAGTTTAAGAAAGAAGAAATTAAAGTTAAAAATCCATTATAATCACTTTAATTAACAAATAATGACTGAGATCAACTTATAAACAAGTTTAGAGATGAAAACTATCTTCAATTGAACTTAAATAATTGATTTGGAAGCTTGAATCAAAATAATTGAAGAAATTCGGATGACTTTTTTCCCAACTTTGAAATTTATTTCGAGAGATTTTAGAGAGAATTTTGGGAGAGAAAAGGTTTAGATCTATTCTCTGATATTTAGTTTATGAAAATGAGAAGAAAAAAGAGAAAAATCTCTCAATTCGGGTGAAATATAAGTGAAAAGTTAGGTAGTTGCAGAGTTTTTAAAATTGAAAACCCCATATGAATTTCAAATTTTAGGGAATTTACCATTAGGCCACTCCCACTCTTCCCCTATTTTACAATTTGCTCCTTTCCCTCCAAAATTCTAAAAATATGGTTTATTTTCTACAAAACCTCTTACACATTTCCCTTGTTTTTCAAATTAGTCCCATTTAGTTAATATTTTAAATCACCCAATTCAACCCCCATTTTAAATTATTTTTAAATTCTAACTTGTAAAATTACTCAAAACTTGGTATAGTGAAGTCACCACACTCTATGATGGATGAACGGAGTGATAAGACAAGGGTGAACACCACAAACCTTAAGGCTTGATAAATTTGATAGTTCAATCAAGAACCGAGAGAGAAATATCTCACAAATATGATGTATATTGAAAATAGTCTAACCATGAAATGTTCACAAAAACATTATTTATAGGAAAACAAAACGGTAAATGAAGGGCCAACATTCGGCCACAAATAAGGTTCATGTGCACAAGCTGTACATAAATCAAAATGGTTCATGAATTCTTCAAATTCATGTGTGGTTGAATACTTCTCCCCCTTGGTGTTCATATACATCTTAATGATGTTTTCCCCAAGTGCATTGTAACATCATTAATTTCGTACAATCCCCTTACCATGTGCATGTATGATGAAATGCATGAACCATCCTAAATAGCCATATTAAGCCTCCTTAGATGTGTATGCATGATGAAGTGCTTTGAATATTCAAGTTTACCCCTAAGCTGGTGTATGAATAATAACATTCAATGTGCAACATTTATATTGAATTCTCTCCCTTTGGACATTCATGCATGTAGCCCATGCATGTATGAAAACCTAATGGGAAAATTAAGCTCCCTTGTTTCCAACCATCCATGTACATGATTGTGCATTAAATTCGACAACTCCAAGTGCATGTATCATCAAATCTGCCCCTTAAATTTGAATGGTTTTCATGAACAATCATAATGGCATGGATTGGAAGGTTCCATGAATGGAAACTATCAGCCTTAAATAAAGATTAAGTGGTCAGTGAAATAGTTCGTACAAAACAAGTATAATAGGAGATTATATCACTTCAAACAAGCACATTTCGGCATAGCTCACAAGACACAAAGACTGTCAGTATATATCTAAAAAAACATGACTCGAATATGTAAGAAACTAGATTCTCAATAAGAATAAAACATCACACACCTAGTTCAAGATAATAAACAAACCTAATGATAGTAACTTAGACTCATGATTGAGAACAAAACACTTAACACATAATTTGAAAAACACGAAATCATAAATATATGGATAAAACAAAGTAATAATAACTCGACACATGAAACATTAAAACATCAAACATGGAAATATCAAAAAAAGTAATCATTTGATGAATTTCATTTTAACTTTGTGTCCCTCGTGCTTGGGCCAAACTCAATTCCTTCGAGTCGTAACATATGATATGATCAAAATCACATTAGTTTTTGCGATGCAACATGGGGTGTTTGATGTCGTAACATAGGGAGAAAAGTACAAGAACTTTGAGATTGCCTTCAGTGTCACGACACAACCATGGGATATCATGACAAACCCCTAAAGTTACCTTGAACCTGAGCATACTACCTTGATGTCGCAACACAGGCACTAAAGGGTTGTGACATTGGTCCTATACGAGAGATATTTACGAGCCAAGGGTGTTTTGGTTTACACAATCAAATATTTAACATGAAAGCATCAGTTGACCTAGGGTTTAGGATGACGACAACCGTAAATCTATCAATAGGCTTATTTAACACTTGTTGGCGACAATTTTTCATACTTTAATTTTTCCTTTGTAATTTTAGTTTTTAGTTTTTCTTTCTTTTAGGTTTTTGGTTTACTTTTAGTTCTTTTTCTTTTATGTTCTTTGGAGAACATTATTTGTAAACGTAATCAAACGCTAGTGGATTTTTTGCGCTTCATCTATCAAACACAAATAGGATTCTCTAAACTCTATTCTTGATTTACTATTTATGTCGATATTTATATTCAAGTTTATTATGTTCATGAGATCCATGGGGAACTAATCATCCTATAGGGGATTAGCGAGTGGAGGTGTGATTAATTGATTCTTATGTAAGGTTTTCTTAGGGGATCATCTATTTAGGAAAGGAAAAACTTAAGCCCTAGGCTTGACGACCATAGGAAGTCATATAGGTGGGAATTAACCCAAAATTGGTATGACCTATCCATGAACACCATAGCCCCAAACCGATCTAAACTGTGAGGTTGAGAGGTAAGTGTTTCTTGCGACTCATTAGTTTAATGGAAGATCGAGAGATACTGCTAGGGTAATGACTAGTTGACTAAGTAGAAACCTAAAATATCAATTAGTTATGATCACTAAGGCAAGCTAATCACCCAGTCTAGAATTGATCAAAGTGTATAAATTAGGTTTTCGAAGTTCTTGTTATTTCTATTTTATTAGTTTTAATAATCTTAAAATGTTTTCTTTTATGTTTCATCGTAGTATAATTTTTTTAAATCCTCGGAGTACTTACCTACTTCTTTGTAACTGTATTATAGCCTAACTTGTATACTTGCGAACAGAGTTATTTCATACTCTTTGTGCAGGATTCTTACTCTAGACGTTGGTATGTCTAGAGGCGGTCAAGTTGTGGTGCCGTTGTCGGGGAGGTAAGGTCACTAGATTGATTTTAATTTTTACATTTATTAGAATAATTAGGAAAATTTTAATTATAGATATGATTTTTACATTACTTTTACTAACATTTTTATCTTACTTTTTTATTTTAGTGTATGACCCGAAATAGGGGAACGCCTATTTTGTGTGTAAATATGTAATGTAAATGTGCAAGTGTACATGTCAATTCAAGCAATATAATTACGAGTGAGTATCGTCTCCATAGGTATCGAAAATTGATTATAATTGGTTAAGTATTACTGTAAGTTTAACTAATTAAACAATGCAAAAGAAATAAAATATAAATTGATGAAGGGAATTATAATATCAATTATAACTGAAAAAATGACAAAGTAATCTAAATTTCGTGGCAATTCACAAAGAACAAGTTGAGAGTATTTCTATTGTTGAATGACAAAGGTTAAAATTACTTAGGGAATATTTTCGTAACATAATAATGCCATGGAAAAATTTTGACTGCTACTGCGTAGAGAATTACTACTGCAATCTACTTCTTTCGAAAGTCAAACTTTAGTTATTATCCTTAGTCTTTGTATGTCTATAAGACTCACAAATGATAACCATACTAACGTTTTCCACCTGTACAGATCGCAACTTCTATGTTTAGAGTGTTGCAATTATTCTTTCGAATACTCGTCTGTATCAATCTATTAATAGTCTAATGTATTTAATCCTTTTAGATTTAAATCCAACTAAGAACATAACATACAGTCAACTATGTTTAGAGCTTGCATGCATGCATTCAAAATAAGCATAAATCAAATGAAACAATAATTTTACTCAAAAGCATATCATGAGAATTACAGATAATTCAATATTCACCAAAAGAATTCCAACCCAATGATAATTAGCTCATGGGTTGCACAATGAAATCCAAAATGAAATCATTCATCAGCATTCTTCAACTTTTACGAATCACAGTGGTTAAAACCAAAAAAACCAGAACAAAGGCAGAACTGCAGGAAGTTCTTGCTACACTCCAACTTCTTCTCAAGATTTTACACAGAACCCAGGGCAGATTGCTCTTCCTCTTATTCATGTCTATGACCCATTTTTAGTTGCTACCTTCTTGTTCTCCTTTAAAATTTCCATGCAATTTCTCCAAGAGATTCTGCTGCACAGAGAGAAAGAAACCGCTCTCTTTATTTTCTTTTTTTTCCTCACAATCCATGTGTCATTATTTCCTTCTCTCTCCTACTTTTATGGGGTAGATATGTCCCTCCCTGTAAACATGTTTTGCTCATCTTTTTCAGGGTAAATTATCTGGTACACATACAATTGGCTGAGAGTGACGTGGATTGAGTGCTGCGCCATTTTTCTAGAACTGCCATGACATTTTTATTGTCAATCTATCCCACCATTTACCGTGGAAATGTTTGACCTATTTCATTCTCTATTTACAACAAATTCTATTCTCTGCATATTAACAAAAATTTTCTAATGAATTCATCTTGTCACATGATTTCTTTACTTGACAACCTCAATAGAGCAAACACTAGATTTCCAGATATTACATCATGCCAAAATTTGAATTGAATTCACTCATGAAGCTAAGGCTTTTAACTAAAAAGAGTGATGGAGCAAACAACTACCTCCTTAGCTACAGAGCCTAACACTACAATAGAGTGTCCCTACTTTTTTTAATCACTCTTATTTGAAATTGTTTTTCTAATCATTAATGTAATTGGAGCATAGAAAACATTACTGACCTACTCAGCCGATTCCAAACATTGGAGTGTTCAATGTATTTTACCATGATAAACATTATTTGTTACTGCCAACTTACTGAATTTAGGTTCAAGAAATCCTAAGTGTATTAAAAGAAGCCTACTATAAACTAATTACACTTATAAGTAGGACATTCTACTCTTAAGGATCAATTTTGAAACAACTATCCTAAGCTAAACAGACCTAATTACTCGAACAATTTTCTACATTTATAAAAGACTTATTATCCTTATCAAATATCATAGACAAAAATATACTTAGCAAAGTCTGGAAATTATTTGGAAATTGTATGTCATGGAAAAATAAATTAGAAAATAAAAAAATCAATATACATATATAATGCAACCTATATTCACAACACACCCTAAACCTAAGGTATGCATTGTCCTCAATGCATAAACAATTTAAAATTCCAAAATGCAAAAATAAACATATATATGTACAATACAATGAAAACAATTATGAATGCATTAAAAACACATGGTACATAATGAAAAATATGCAAATGAAAATAAAGACGAAAGCTTGGGAAAATTTTGGTGTTACTTTAATTCAAGTGAGTTATTTTTCGAGTAGCGCGCTTAAAATGTTGCTAGCTTTTTAGCATATTAATTGGCAACTCATCATCATCATCATCATTATCTGATTTCATGAGATCATCAATCATTTGATTAATCTCATGATCTTGATTCGATATGGACGCAGTATATTGAGGTACAATAGCAGGTACAATTGGTGTAGGAATAAGGTTCACTTCTTTTTCATGGACAGATTCAATGTTCATCGATTCCGTCTTCTCTTCATCTCCTTCTGGTCCTTTTTGTTCCTTCTCCTCAATGGCAGTGTGTCTGGTAGGTCCAGGCTTATCAGCTTCAGCTTCATCCTCACCCCTTCATTTTCATCCGATAGCAGCTCATTTTCTTTGGGTGCAAATCCTCCCCTTCTTTATCAGACTCCGTGATCTCAAGGCTATAAATCAGAAATGAAATTGATGTTAAGTAATTAAAGATAAAAATAATAAGAATGAAATTAAAGTAAAGAAATTAAAGAAAAGAAAGAGAGAAAATATTTATTTTTATGCTTTTTCCTATTCCGCAGCAATCTAGAGTTGTAGAGTCTCAAAGATATTGACTTGCTTCTGCAATTGACCAAGTGAGTTGAGCATTTGTTGCTCAAATAGACTGTTGGAGATAGAAGATTTTGCTGAGGCAAACGTCTTGTAAACTTTTCTTCCACTGTCGTTTCTAACAAACCAATGGCCTGTCAATCTTCACTATCATCAACACATTTTAAGGCATCGAATATGTTGAATGTAACCTGCTGATCATTCACCCTCATAGTCAATTTTCCTTTCTGCTCATCAATTAGCTGAGGAAATGGTGGAGATGTTCGTTCTTCAGATTGTTGATATTGTTTTGTTGTGGCATTTTTGTTAGCAACGTGATCTGATTCTTCCACAACATTTTTCTACTGACCATTTTAAGTGTTGTATGATTTCCAATTGGTTCCTCGATCTTTTCATGATCGACTCTTGAGTCGTCCTCTTCTATCGTGGCACCTTAAACAACATCATTCAATTGAGTTCCACTTGTAAGAGTGATTGCTTTGCAATGCTATTTTCATTATGATCTTGAACTCTAAGTATCACTTGGTAAAACTCCTTGCGGTCTCGAATTCAATGCAGTAGCAATTTGCCCTACTTGATTTTCAAAAGCTCTCCAAGAGGCAACCTGGCTCTAAATGATAGCATCATTCTTGGCTATATACTCTTCAAATAAAGCTTCCATAGATGAAGAACTTGAAGCTAAATTTTACAGAGCATATTGCCTTAGCAAAGATTAATTATACCTAAGCGGTACATTTACAGCATTCTGTCGAATGGCATTACTGGCATTTCCCACCCCTTGATTACTCAAACAAAAATGATGCGAACCTGTTCGCATCATGTTACGATACAACTCAATGTCATCGAGAGTGGCCTAAGCTCGAAGGGCCTAAGTGCAAAATGAAGTTTAATTACAAGCTCATTCAGCTTACTAAGCATGCATGGCAATTTATTGCAAGCAGAACTTTAATTTAATTAAACTCATCTTAGTTAATAATTGAGTTGTTGGACTTTTTTTTTATTAAACTCATTTTTGTTAATTAACTGCTGGAATAAATGCTTATCTTAGTTTATTTAATTGTTGGAATAACTTATTGTTAAATATGTTTATTTACAGTTTATTAAATTAAGTTAAGTATTTACAATTTATTAATTAAGCTTATTAAGTTTAGTGTGTTTAAATGTGTTTTAATGTGTTTGTTAATAAATGCTTGTAAGTGAGTATTTAGTTGGAATCAATTATGTTCAATGGTTGTTACAAAGTGATAAATGCAACTATTCAGCTGGAATTTGTTACATACAAGGGGCAGTTACAATAATAAAAAGAGAGTAATATGCATCATTAAAATTCGGCATCCTCTCCATCTTCTCCAAGGAGCTGTTCAAGAATAGAAATGGACAAATGAATGATTATAAATTGCATAACCGATTGCCTCTTTAAGAATACTCCATAGTCTGTTTATGTGCCCAAAAATATCATGAATGTTGTTGGTCTCTATTCGACTGTCCAAGGGAGAATTTAAAGCTTATCCTAAACTCTTTGGCTGCTCAAGAATGAAACCTAAGCATTCAATCTTATTAAATTAGTTGAATTAGAACTTTAAATCTTATTGATTGTTGTTGTTACTTAGGCATAGAATTTCAAGAGTTTGTGCTTACTGATTAAGTTTTATTTCAACTCATTATTAGCTCATTTAAGCTGACCAATTGTGACTTTTCGGCTAGGCCTTATCTAGCACTATAAATACTCGCAATCAGCTCATTCTAAGAGACTTTTGCTCATTGTTGAATGCTTATAACATTTGTGAGTTTTTTCAACTCTCATATTTTGTTAAGACTCAAGTTGACTTATCTAGCTTGCTAGTGGTGTGATCCTTGTTTCTTTGAACTTATTACTCCTAAACCGAGTGTGGCATTCACCCCATTAATACCTGTGGTTCCTAACTTCCTAATTAGCGGGTCAAGGTCCTATCCTTCAACATTCATCCTTCTTAAATGTCTTATATGTTTTAGGTCAATACTCCCTTTAGTATTGGTTCTTCCTTGACCTTAAGCCTATTCCATCCCCTCGAACTTTATCCATTTCCAAGTTATTTTATTTTCTTTGTTAGCCGAATCCTTAACATCATTCACTTAACCATTTTCCATCATCATTTTACTTAACTTAACTGAAAACACTTAGAGGAAAAATATTCTGTTATATTTCTACTACTTTAGTTTACAGATTATAAAGAGAGGAAAAATCATTTTAAAGGAAACAATTCCTAATGTCCTAAGAATCAGTAACTGAGATTAGTTTCTATTTACAAGGGAACTACTAGTAATAAAGTAAGGTTTCTATCCTTAATTATAGGGATTCTAACACTCCCCCTCAAGCTAGAGTGTAGATGTTAATCAAACCCAGCTTGCCAATAAGTTCTTCAAACATGTTTCTGTTCAAACTTTTAGTTAACATGTCTTCAACTTGTTGTCTAGTAGGTAGGTAGGTGATGCATACTTCTCTTGAGTGTATTTTTTCTTTTATAAAGTGACGATCTATTTCCACATGTTTGGTCCGATCATGATGCACAGGATTATGTGCTATGCTGACAGCAACCTGGTTGTCACAGTACATCTTCATAGGTTTGGTATAAGGCACTTTTAGTTCTCCCGAAAGTCTTTGTATCCAAACTCCTTTGCATATACCATGAGATAGTGCTCGATACTCTGCCTCTGCACTGCTGTGTGCTACCACAGGCTATGTTTTGCTCCTCCACGTCACAAGATTACCCCAAACATAACTACAATAGCCGCTCGTAGAGTGTCTATCATCAACAAAACCTGCCCAGTCTGCATCAGTGTAGACTTCCACGCTTCAGTTGACAGTCTTCTTGAAGTACAGGCCTTTACCAGGAGTTCCTTTTAGATATCTTAGTATTCTATATGCAGCTTCCAGGTGCTTCTCCCTCGGGGCATGGATATACTGATTAATAACTCTCACACTGAAGACTATGTCTGGACGGGTGTGAGATAGGTAGATGAGCCTTCCTACTAGACGTTGATATCTCCCCCTGTCGATTTCTTCCCCATCCTCATTAGTTCCCAATTTAAGGTTAAACTCCATAGGAGTTTCGGCTGGTTTTCTGCTCATCAAACCAACTTCCGACAGTAGATCAAGAACATATTTCCTTTGGGAAATGAAGATACCTTTTTTTGACCTTGCTACCTCCATACCAAGAAAATAGTTAAGACTCCCCAAGTCTTTAAGTTCAAACTCTGTACCAAGAAATTCTTTCAGTCTCAAAATTTTGCTCGAGTCATTTCCTGTTAATATTATATCGTCAACATAAACGATAAGGATGCAACATTTACCCTCTTTCGAGTGCTTGTAGATCATGGTGTGGTCTGCCTGTCCTCGAATGTAATTTCTGCTAGTCATAGCTTTTGCAAGTCAGCTGAACCACACTCGTTGAGATTATTTTAGCCCATACAAGGACCTCTTCAACGTACACACTTGGTCCTTGTTTTCTTCAAACCCGGGTGGGAAATCCATGTACACCTCCTCATTTAATTCCCCGTTGAGAAAAGCATTTTTTACATCCAATTGAGTCAAGTGCCAATAAAGGTTGGTAGCAAGAGATAGCAGGACCCGAACGGTGTTTAGCTTGGCAACCGGTGCAAACGTCTCGTTGTAGTCAAGACCATAAGTTTGGGTGAATCCCTTAGCCACAAGTCGAGCTTTGTATCGGTCAATCCGGCCATCGGGTTTAAATTTCATAGTGAAAATCCATTTGTACCCTATGATTTTTTTCACTTTATGTAGATCCGAGACTTCCCATGTTTCATTATATTTGATGGCCTTCATTTCTTCCATCACAGCTTGTCTCCACTCAGCTGATTCAAGAGCCTTTTCTATATTTTTTGGAGTTTTTACAGAATCAACATTAGTCACAAAAGCTTTGTAAGACTTCGATAAATTTCCATAGGATACAAACCGAGAAATAGGAAGTTGAGTGCAGCTCCTTGTACCCTTTTGAACTGCAATTGGAAGATAGATGGATGGTGATGGAGGTGGGACTTCTGTTTCAGAACAGTCCTCGGTTGGAGATATAATTGGCTCTGTTGTATCAGTTTCAGGAGAACGATTCAGTCGGGAGTAAACTTGTATTTGCTATTTTCCTTGATCAGGTGGCTGTTGTACTTTGGTGGAGGTATTGTTATTGGGAAAGACGATGTTAAAATCTTGCTGCACAGGGGAAACAACAATTAAATCTGGGATAGGTTTGTTTGTGATGGTAGTAGTAGGATCAGGAGGTATAATGAGGAGAGTATTAAAGGTCTCATCTTCATTAAAAATCTCCACCTAAAGATGAGATGCTGCAAAGTACGGTTCATTTTCAAAGAAGGTAACATCCCGAGAGATAAACATTCGGTGCAATATTGGTGAGTAACACTTATATCCTTTTTGTGTAGGGGAATATCTAATGAATATGCAGGTGTGGGCTCGAGGATCAAGTTTGGATTAATTTGGTTGATGGTTATGGACAAAAGCTTTACAGCCGAATATTTTGGCTGGAAGATTAGGAACATGAAATAGAGGGAAGGCCTTTAAAAGAGTATTTAGAAGTGTTTGGAAATTGAGGATCTTTGATGGCATTCGGTTTATGAGATAACAGGCAGTGAGGACAGGTTCTCCCCACAAGTATTTTGGAACATTCATGGTGAACATTATGGCTCGAGCCACATCAAGGAGATGATGATTTTTTCTCTCAGATATCCCGTTTTGTTGAGGAGTGTCAGGACACGAGCTTTGGTGTATAATGCCCTGGTCAAAAAGTTATGGACTTAAGACAGAGTTAAAGTATTCTCTCCCATTGTCAGTACGGAGGGTATGTATGGTAGAGTTGAATTAGGTTCAAACTATTGAGTGAAAATTTTGGAAAACTTTGGGTGTTTCAGATTTTTCTTTGAGTAGATAGACCTAATAGACCCTAGTATGATCATCAACGAATGTCATAAACCATCTAGCCCCTGTAATATTTTTCACTCGACTGGTTCCCCATAGGTCACTGTGGATTAACGAAAAAGGTTGGGACAGAATATGTGGTTTTAATGGGTATGGCACACAGGTATGTTTAGATAATTGACAAATTTCACACTTTAAGGAATTAATACTATTATTTCGAAATAACAGAGGAAGATGATTTTTGACATACACAAAGTTTGGATGTCCTAACCTACTGTGCCATAACATAATAGTGTCCTCTTTTGAACTGGATAGAGCCAATCCCCCTTGTGTATTGTTTTTATTCCAAATATATAGTCCATCATCAACTTTAGCAGTGCCAATCATCCTCCCCGATTTCTATTCCTGTATCACACAACCAATTGCAGAAAATTCAGCAAGAACTTTTTCATCCTTAGTAAGTTTACTAATTGAAAGTAAATTATATGACAAGTTTTGGACATGTAAGACTTTATCGAGAGAAAAGCTCTCTGTCATTTGTACTTCTCCTATTCCAGCCACAGGTGAGTAAGAACCATCAGGTATGCGAATTCGGGATTTGTTATGACAAGGAGTGTAGGTGTGAAACAACGTGGAGTCACATGTCATGTGATCGGAGGCACCCGAATCGAGTATCCAAGGAGATTGATTATTAGATTCAAAACCAATATTGAGGGCAGTAGCTTGAGTGGCTAAAGATCCATGAGTAGTGGGAGTACCAAGTATCTTATGGAGAGTCTCAAGCTGTGTTTTGGTTAAACGAACATCAAGAACATCATCTACAGTAGTGGATGAAAACATGGCAGTCTTATTATCCTTCTGTTTTTTTCAGGATAGCCATGGAGTTTGAAGCATTTTTCTTTTGTATGACCAACACGATTGCAATGACTACACCATGATTTTGTTGATCCCGGATCATTTCTAGCACATTGTTTTTGTGGCTGTGGACCTTTGGAGATGAGAGTAGAGGATTCAGTAGGATGGTTAGAAATTGGGGTCATAGATTTAGGTTCCTTTGAATCTCCCATCATGACAAGACGATGCTTTTCTTCTCTTTTAACTTCTGCAAATGCTTTACCGATCGTTGGGAGAGGTGATTTGCCCAGAATTCGACCACGAACCTCATCTAACTCACGGTTCAGTCCTGCTAAAAACTCATAAAGACGTTCATTGTTGAGATGGGTCATAAACTGTTGTGTTCTAAGCCTTCACCTCAATCTGCCTCATAGTACATATCCAGTTCTTGCCACAAAATTTTTAGATTGTTGTAGTAGTAAGTTACCTCGAGTGTTCCTTGTCGGATATCCTTTAACTTAAGCTTGATCTCAAATACTTGGGAGGCGTTTCCAAGATTTGAGTAGTTTTCTTTGACTGCATCCCACATGTCTTTTGCAGTTTTGAAAAAAAGATAGGTGCGGCTTATATGGCCTTCCATCGAATTGATTAGCCAAGCCATTACAATTGAATTGTTGAGTTCCCAAGTGGCATAAGTAGGATCAACTACGGTTGATCGTGGAATTTCTCCTTTGATGTACCCTAATTTTCCACGACCACGATTGAGACCATTACAGGAAGTTCTTCCCATTTAGCCGATGATTGGTGATAATAAGGGAGGAATTAATTTCACCTTGAGTGATTCCCTAATTGATATTCTAAGTTATTTGTGATGTCTCAGTTTCAGAGAAATTTTCATTGATATCACCCATTGGAGGACTAAACCGAAGGAATTTTAAGGAAGGGAAATTAGAGAAAAAAATAGGATCGAATAAATCCTAAAGCTCTGATACCATGAAAAAACTCAAAGGAAAAATATTCTATTATATTTCTACTGCTTTAGTTTACAGATTATAAAGAGAGGAATAATCATTTTAAAGGAAACAATTCCTAATTTCCTAAGAATCAGTAACTGAGATTAGTTTCTATTTACAAGGGAATTACTAGTAATAAGGTAAGGTTTCTATCCTTAATTATAGGGATTCTAACATGAACCATCCTTAACACATTCCTAACCTTTGAACCATCTTGTCAACCTTTGTTTTCCCTTCACTTAACAAAACTACCAACTACTTCAAGTAAGAATGGTACTCCTTAGATTTAATGATCGGGCAATCTAAACAACTCAAATCATCACCGAGGCGAGTTCGTATAAAAAAAATAGGATGTTGTTTCCACCTAGGATTGTTTGTGTTGGAGTATGGGTTGTTGTCATTGTAGTATAGTGGTAAGTACTCCCACCTGTCACGCAGGTGACCTGGGTTCGATTCCCAATAACGACACGAAAAACTTGTTGTGTGTAAATATGTAATGCAAATGTGCAAGTGTACATGTTGATTCAATTAATATAATGATGAGTGAGAATCGTCTCCACAGCGATCAAAAATTAATTACAATTGGTAAAGTATTATTGTAGATATTACTAATTCTTGGAGAAACTCAAAGAGAATTTTCACTCAACAAAAATCTAAATTCAATGTAATGTCTTTAAGGGTGGCTGGCCAAGCCATATATATAGGCCTTCTAACTACTTTCCTAGCCCTACTAGGAAAACTAAAAAAAAAACCCTAATTGTTGACTTTCAAGGGGAATTTCGTCAAAGGCCTTTAAATGGGGCTCTTGGACTGAATTTTTACATAGAAAATTATTCATAAAGTCTAAAAATTAAAACTAAGTATTTAAAGAATTAAAATTTTACAAATTGGATCACTTTGAGAATTTGGCCTGATTTTCAACTAAGTCTAATTTAAACTTCTTGGTTGGGCTTAGAACATCTTATTGGGTCGTATCTTCAAGAACTTGGGTTTGTAATCCATTCTCTCCGGAAATTGGTTCGTTGATGCTCGTAACTGAGATCCAATGCGCTTTAGCTGCAAGATTCAGTTTCTTGGACCAAGATTTCCAAGATTTGAAATCTTGATTTTCTTAATTCTTGAAATCGCTCAAAACAGTAAAATTGGACCAAGATTCGGTTTCTTGATTTTCTTGAAAACAAGAAAGTGAATCTTGATTTTATTTTTCCTTTGTATACGCATCTAAGGCCTTGCTAATGAAGTCTTGAACGATTCAATTTAGTTTCATACGCATTTTCCTAGCCTTTGACCTCGTTATTGGGCCTTGTGGTAATTTGAGCCCATCACGTTCTTGAGCTTGAGTTGGGCCTGTGTGACTCGTATCATGAGACCATTTCGGAGTCGAGCACGAGGTGTTACTTGAGTTAACTTACTAGTTTGAGGCATAAAAATTTGCTTTTCAAATTAATTTCACTATTTACAACAAAGCTGTCCAATCGCGTAGAAGTTACTAAATTAATTATAACTCAAGCTACAAAACTCAAAATTTATATCCGTAAATTTTCCCTAAAACTAGACTCATATATCTTCTTACCATAAATTTTTAGAATTTTTGGTTCAGTCAATTGTACATTTTATTAGTTTAAGTATTCCCTATTTCACTGTTCAACTGTCCTGACCTCTCGTCACTAAAATTCAATTTTCTCATTGTATGATTTTAATATGGTGTTCTCACTTGTTTCTAAAGAAAATAGACTCATTAAGGAATCTATAAATATAAATTAAAACTCATAAATATTTTTGTACAATTTTGAATGATTTTATAAAATCAAAACAGGGGACTCCAAAAATAGTTCTGACCATATCTAATTAAAATCCACATATCTCAGAATATAAAATTCCTTTTTCTACACCGTTATTTTTCTATAAAAATAGACTCAATAGGATTTAATTCTATATATCATTCACCCTCTAATTTATTTTATACTATCCTTGGTGATTTTTCAAAGTCACGTCACGGCTGCTGTCTGAAATCTATTTCATTGCAAATTTTTACTTTTTCACAATTTCTAGGTATAAACTATCACCTAGGCATACATAATACCAAACATATTCTTACTTGGCCATTTTAATAGCTAAACATTATCACATATTTACACATCATCCTTTAGCATTATCATGAGGACATACATTCAAAATGACTAAGTCCCTATACATGACATAGTTCAACATTGATCATCATAAAATACTGAGTTGTTGTGGTTAATAGTGTGGACGCTCTCCGACGTCTTTAAGATCCCTGAAGTAGCTTTACAATACTATAAAAGAAAGAAAAATAAAAGAAGTAAGCATAAACCTTAGTAAGTTTACAAGTAAATAAATAACAACACTTAATAGAAATAATTATACTCAAGTAACATGATCCTTAATTTCCTCTTTACTTAATCTCTTACTCGTTCTTTTGCTTGTTTACTTAGCTAACTCATGATTATAACTTACTCTTCTCTTGCTGAAATGTTGATTCTCAATTGATAACATAATATGTTCTTAACTCTTATAACTCACCTGAATTTGCTATTTATGCTTTTACCTGATCTTTCATGGAACATAATTTGTTTACTAGCCCGTTGAGCCACATTGGAATAATAAGGATACTTGGGTCTCCTTTTTGATAATAATATTCCAATGCCATGTCCTAGACATGGTCTTACATGGGATGTTTCTTGTACTGCCAATGCCATATCCCAGATATGGTCTTACATGGGAGTTCTCATATCGGTGCCCATGCCATGTCCCAGACATGGTCTAATGGGGGACCTCTCATCTTGGTGCCAATGCCATGTCCCCGATATGGTCTTACATGGGACCTCTCATAATCTCAATGATGTCAATGTCATGTTCCAAACATGGTCTTACATGGGATCTCATCACCCAAATATCATGACATTTGTATCCGATACATTCCAAAAGTTTCAATGAGACTTTTTAATACTAATTTTCTATCGTCTCATACTTGAGTCAACATCAAATAAATTGATGAAATAAATATATAATTGCTGTAAAATAACAACATTAATAATAATTATTGAAATATTGCATTTATTTATTGTAAACTTACCTTGGTACCAAAATATAGCCAAATCCACCCACTTAGTCTTCAACCTTATTCTTTCCTTTGTCTAACCTTGGATTCCGTTCTTCTTGATCTATAATAGAAAATTTAGTTTATTTAATACTCCTATTTACCAAAAAAGCCCTCGACTCTAAATTTTGCAAAATTACGATTTTGCCCCTAAACTTTTACATAATTACACTTTTGCCCCAAAGCTCGAAAATTAAACTTCATCTCTTATTCTTATGTTTTATAACATGCGAAACATTTTTCTCTTCTACGAAAACATCAAATTCTTATTCTAACACTTACTTATGAACATTAGGTATTTTACCAATTATGTCAATTAACTCGTTTTCACTTAAAATCGACTAGCAAAATTTGTTTAACATAATTTCTAGCTTCATATTCCATCATAAAACATCAAAATAAACATATTTTACCTGTGGGTATTTTTCCAAATATAAACCCTAGGTGCTAGAATAAGCTAAATCAAGTTACCGTGGCTCCGAAAACGTAAAGAACATTAAGAACGGGGCTTGGGATCACTTACTATGCAGCTTGGAAGTTTGAAAAACCTAACTATGGATTGCCCCCTTGTTAATTTAATCCAAATGAAGAAGATGAGCACAATTTTCCATCTTTTCCCTTTTTAATTCATTTTAATTACCGAATTACCAAAATGCCCCTAACTTAAAAATTTCCTATTTCACTTATCTCATGTCCATTTTTGTCCATAACTTAACCAATGGTCTAATTACCATATAAAGACCTCCAGTTTAAAATTTCATAACAATTGGACACCTCTAACATGTAGAACTCAACTTTTGCACTTTTTATAATTTAGTTCTTTTGACTAAATTAAGTGCCCGAATGTTGAAATTTTTGAACGAAATTTTCACGAAATCATTTCGTGAAATTGTAGACCATAAAATTATAGTAAAAATAAATTTTTCCTCATCGAATTTGTGGTCCTGAAGCCACTGGTCCGACTAGACCCAACATTCAATAATTATAATCACCACGATTATTAGAATAAAATAAATATAAAAAATTTAATATAACATATCACATGTAATACGAACTTCCCTCAACTAGAACTGCTATTAAAATGGATTCGACAACTATTCCGAAACTTAAGTTTGTCCTCGATTTAACTTCAGTTGTAGCGTTTCTTGATCTAATAATAATTTTCCAATCAATTAAACCATTCAATTAACTGAAAATCCTACTATTGTGAAATTACAAAATTATCCCTAATATTTTAACATTATGTAATTTAGTCCTTAAACCCAAAACTTGAAATTTCACCATTTTTAACCATAATTCATGCTAGCAAATTTTTACCCAATATTATAACAACCCATATTTATCAACAATTTGCAAGTTTTCCTTGAATTTTACCATTTTCACAAGTAAATCCCTAAACATTAAAATCACTAAAAAATACTTAACAAAACTTGCTTATTTAAAAACCAAGTTTAATGATCACTCATCTAAATTCATAACACATCAATTACATCCATGGCATAATTTTAAACATTTAATAACTTTACAAATTGACTCCCGGGTTAACTAAATTAAGTTAATACGAGCTCAAAAATATAAAAATCACTAAAAACGGGACTCAACAACATACCATGCATGTAAAACTCCATGGCCAAAAGCTTCATCTTCTCAACAAGGGTTTCGGTTTGAAAAATTAGCAATTTGGAGAAGATAATGCTATATTGGCTTGTTAAATTAACTTTTATTTATTTAATTACTTATTTAACCATAAGTTATAACTTATAAAGTAACTCGAATATGTCCATATTTGTCCACCACTAATATATATAGTATAATTACCCTTTAGATCCTTTGGTTTTCCTTTCCATAGCCATTTAATCCATTTAATCAATAGAAACCTACTTTTGCGACCTTTGCAATTTAATCCATTTTTAATTAATTAACTATTTAAACCTTAAAAATTTTTAATTAAATTTTAATACAACCTTAATAGCACTCTATAAATATTTAATAAAATATTTACGGGCTCGGTTTATAGAAGAAACAAGGTCCCAGTACCTCATTTTCTAAACCCATTTTACTTTAGGGACACCACTTAATCTAAGTTATTCGTTCACATAACATAAATTATCATATCAAAATCAAATATAATACAATATTTGACTTGTATATATTAAATAATAATACTTATGGACTCACTCATCGGATTTATAGCCCCAAAAACTACTGTTTTTGACAACACTGACAAACGGGTTGTTACAGCTTTCCGCCTTAAGAAAATTTCATCCTCGAATTCTTTTTTCACCTAATAAAAACTATTCAAATCAAGTTTTCTTTCTCTTCCTCAAAGGTAGTCTTATAACTCATCCCCAATCAGAATTCATACCATATCATAATATTATAGATAGTACTTGATATTTTACTTTGACTTTTTGACATATTAGATATCTCAATATGAACTCTGAAATCTCACGTCTTATTCCTGAGCACCAGTAACTTTGTCTCAAGCCTTTATACATTTTGCCACTATTTGATTTAGACGAAATAGACAATGCTATGAACCTCATATTGGATGTCCTATAGAAAATCTTAGAATTGTTTAGTGCACATATTCAAATATTTCTCTCTGCATCTCAAAAATTCTCTATAGAATTAACGGTTCAACTCTCAACTTCATTTTAATCAACTCATCATGATTCAAGGTTATTTGAATGAAACATTATTATAAACAATGGATTCTTCTCTCGCTTAGACTGAAGTGGATACCTCACTTGACTAAACAAATTTGTTGTTTCCCTGTAATAATTTCATGATCGACATTACAAACTCATAACTGATAATAGTTCCCATTACTCTGGCCCAAATAATTTGTTGTCGTTCCATCTCTGTAGCATACTCGGGTTCTACATTCCATCCATGAAAAGCTTCCAATGGTACCATTGTAATACAAATCTGCTAGCTTCTCTTATAAAAAATGAATTTAACCCATAATAATCATTTTCCCAACTGTCTCTGATCTGATTGATATATCCTTTGTATTATGTATTTCAGAATCTGAGTTTCTCATTCAAACTGTCCATTTGCTTGTGTCATAGCTCTATGAAATTTAATTCAGAACCTAAAGATAACTCAAATACATACATCACAACTAGCTTTTCAAGTGATTAATCCATTTTAACTAGAACAAATTGAATCAACTTCCTCAATCAGATAGTAACAGTTCAGTTCAAGCCTTTCTTCTCAATGTCGAAAATAGTCCAGACATAAAATCTATTTTTTCTCACTCTTAATCTCATTCAAAATCATAACAACCCGTGATAGTTCATACCTAACCTAATACCCAACTTTGACTAACTGGTGAAATTATAGATCCTCGAAGTAATAAGAATTGCTATGCAATACTAAACTTGGTGTTCCACTGTCTACACTCTTATCACTATTTCACCCTTCTTGAAAACTAGAAGTGGATATATACCAAGACTATTCCAAATACTAGCATAGGAGCATTGAACCATACTCTGACTACTACCTTTGATGATGTTTGTAGTATGACCTGCTTCAATACTACTACTACATTTCACATTTGAGCCACAACAGTCAAATGAACTAGAAGAATTATTTTGCTCCTTCCTACGAAAAACTTCCCTTAGACGTATCACGATATCAGGTTTGTAGCTAAAAGATGCGAGAAACTGTCGCACCTAATAAGACCGATACCACAACTACATAGCTAATGCAATTGCTAATACACCAAAGAAGTTTCAGAAGGAAAATATCGCTCAAACTCACTAGAACCAATTGTGACAAAGTTCATATGCACAAAGCAAGGCAATAGCCAACAGAAGCAGAAAAGTAACAACACTTAAGCTTTGCCATTGAATCCTCCATTATAAACATAATTAAATAGAATGCCAATAATAGAGCAACACTGACCATTATTACAATAAAACCAACAATATCTCTGTCTAAAATTATGATTAGCTAGCATCCCTCACATGATAAGCACTACAATTGGAAATGAAACAACCACCCATACTACTAGAGATAAAAGACCACAAAGCATACCCAGTGGAAGTCCTTATAAAATACTTGGCCACAATGGCTACATTCAAGTCTATTTACATTTTGAACACTACCGCACTGGTTACTAAAATCATCAATGGTCTCACATTATTTTGTTTCATTCTTTTTCATAAAACCCTCATGAACTTGGAAATAATTACTCGGTCCTTTCATTTATCACTGATGGAAAAGTAAGATATATTCTAGATACACTCTATTTATGGAAGTCTCAAACTCATGTCTCACTTTTTTCTTACAATAACAAATTTCGTCCATTTTTTGAGCTAAACAAAATCTCCTCGCATTCTGCAATTGATCCGATTCCTTACTTCAAATCAAGGAATTCCTTTTTTTCTTCTTATCAAGATTCCATTTGCTAACATATTTCTTTCAAAATCAATTCAAAAGAAATCCTGGTTAATCCGTTCTATTGATACTATAGTATTTAAATTCAATTACCAGTGAATAACCTCTGTGTTTGCTAACCAGTATTTAGCTTTGACTAAATCAACACTCACTTTACCTTTAAACTTTTTGGTCCCACATTTTTTAATTTTATAAAATAAAAGCATGTATACATTCTATTATATAGAACTTTAAGGACGAAGGGGTGGAGGTTGTAGAGTCACAAAATTGATTTTTATATGTACAATAAACATATTATTCATTATTAAGAAAATTACTGTGAACCTTTTGTAAAGACTTCTTAAATTTTAGCACTATATGAGTAGCCTCTAGTTAGGAGACTCGAGCATTGTTCTCATCTTCATCGGAACTAGCTTAGTTGGAAAACATCTTTTATCAGAGTGAAAAATGAAATCCACATGAGCCAGGAGACATCACACTATCATAGGTTATAAAATGACATGTATTTCTGGACACCATACATGCTACGTTCAGTCCGAGAACCAACTAAATTGTCCTCTGATAGCACTAAATGTGTCACCCCTAACTCAACTTCGTCGTTGAATTAGGGTTATAGAGTGCTACTGTAAAAAATAGAAACTTTAACTTTAAATCTGAACATATAATTCAACTTAAGTATAATTACCAATAATTCATTCCAATCATAGCAAACATACTTATTTCGGCTTTAAATCAAACTTTCGGGGCCCTAAAAACAACTTAAAAGCAATCAGGGATCAAAACTAATAAAAAAATAAATTTTAGGAAAAACTTTAAAAGTTTTTAAAACAAGGGTCACAAGGCCATGTTGCAGGCCGTGTGACACAGACCAACCCGTGCGGCTAAAAACACACTCGTGTGACTAATCCACATGCCCGTGTTCCCAAATTGTGTAACTCAGTGACTAGGGCCACACAGCCATATCGTAGGCCGTGTGAAACTTGCATCTAAAACGTAAAAAAACACACGGCCGTGCGAACGGATCGTGTATGGCACAAGGCCGTGTGACAACCTGTGTCTCAGGCCGTGTGTAGCAAAATGTACCTTAAAAATTAAGTTTACTTAAAATGTTTTCTTGGGCCATAAGTATACCATTCACCAACTCTTAGACCCATTCAATAGTTCACTAAAACAAGACCAAAACATGCCAAAATCACACATACACAACCTATTTCCATCATCCAACCAATGTACCCCCACTAGTACCACATGTAAATATTCAAATGAACTCAAACTCAATGCCAGAATTTCATATTTCAAACTTACCTCACACATCTACCGTATAACCACTTCATTACACTTCTATGAACCAAAAGCATCTAAATCACAAGGCATTCACAAGTGACAAAAACTCATGCTTACATATAAATGTATAAGCCAACATCAAGACATACGGGCAAGTAAACTTAAACCACATCACATTGGTAATTAGCATAAAATATACTCTTATCACAAGCCATTTATAACCAATAACTAAAACAACCAAGACTACCAAAAGAACTTATGGATAGTGTGATGGTGCTCCGAAAAGATTCCAACCGATCAAGCTTTTCGATGATCTGCATGACAGAGAAAACAACAACAAAAGCAACTAGTGGTTAGTAAGCTCGTATCAAGGAAACTTTAACTTACTAAACATTTTAAGTTAAACAACCAAGCATAACTTTATTATAACATAGGCCACTTTTCCTTTCCTATACACATTACCTTGCAAGGTCATTTGGTGCAACATTTCATACACAAATCCAATCAAAGCATGGTGTAAAACATATTTAACATTTCACTTTTGTAATTCATCACTCATACACATACATTAAACTAACTTTTCCTTTCAACTGCACATTTCATCATAAACCATATCATTACTCAAAAATCATAGTTCATTTCATTTACATACCTTTTCGTTTTTAACCAATACCTTGCCCGTTGAACCAAATATAGCAAAATTGGATAATTGAAACAACATTTACCATACCAGTTACTTGGTAGATCACACCTAAATAAAGCTTGTCAGGATGGAGGTCTGGTACAATTACACCGACACAGAGCCTGATATAAATCACCGCTACTAAGCCTAGTAGCTACAGAGCCTGATATAAATCACCGGCACCAAGCCTGCTAGGCACTGAACCTAATATAAATCACTGACACTAAGCCTGCTAGGCATAGAGCCTGATATAAATCATCGACACGAACCTTGCTAGGCATAGAGCCTAATATAAATCACTGGCACGAAGACTGCTAGTCACTAAGCCAGATATAAATCATAGGCACGAAACCTGGTATGCACAGAGCCTGATAGAACATGCTGACACGGAGTCTGCTAGACACAAAACCTGATGTAAATCACTGGCATGAAGCCTGCTGGACTCAAAGTCCTATACATTATCTCTAATACAATTCAATTTCATTATTAATTTTCAACAACCAGCATTGAATATTTATAACCACCACGATTATTAGAGTAAAATAAATATCAAGAATTTAATATAACATATCACATGTAACATGAACCTACCTCAACTAGAACTATTCTTAAAACGGTGTCGACAACTAATTCGAAACTTAAGCTTTTCCTCGATTTAACTTCAATTGTAGCATTTCTTGGTCGAACAATAATTTTCCAATCAATTAAACCATTCGATTAAATTAAAATATTTCATTCAAGCTTATAATCCATACTATTGCAAAATTACAAAATTATCCCTAATGTTTTAACTTTTATGCAATTTAGTCCGTAAACCCAAAACTTGAAATTTCACCATTTTTAACCATAAATCATGCTAGCAGATTTTTACTCAAACTTATAACAGCCTGTATTTATGAACAATTTGCAATGTTTTCTTTGAATTTTACCATTTTCACAAATAAATCCCTAAACATTAAAATCACTAAAAATTACTTAACAAAACTTGTTTATTTAATAATCAATCATCTAATTTCATATCACATCAATTACATCCATGCCATAATTGTAACATTTAATAACTTTACAAATTGACCCCCGAGCTAACTAAATTAAGTTAATACGAGCTCAAAAATATAAAAATCACTAAAAACGAGACTCAACAACATACCATGCATGTAAAACTCCATGGCCAAAAGCTTCATCTTCTCAATAAGGGCTCGGTTTGAAAAATTAGCAATTTGGAGAAGATGATGCTATTTTGCCTTATTAAATTAAACTTTTACTTATTTAATTACTTATTTAACCTTAAGTTATAACTTATAATGTAACTAGAATATGTCCATATTTTTCCACCACTAATATATGTAGTATAATTACAATCTAGATCCTTTAGTTAGCCTTTCCATAGACATTTGATCCATTTAATCAATAGACACCTACTTTTGCAACCTTTGCAGTTTAATCCTTTCTTAATTAATTAGCTATCTAAACCTTAAAATTTCTTAACTAAATTTTAGTACAACCTTAATAACACTCTGTAAATATTTTATTAAATATTTTTGGGCTCGGTTTATAAAAACGAGGTCCCAATACCTTATTTTCTAAACCCACTTGACTTTAGGGACACCACTTAAACTAAATTATTCATTCACATAACATGAATTACCATATAACAATCAAATATAGTACAATATTTGACTCGTAAATATTAAATAATATTATAGACTTACTCGTCGAATTTGGAGCCCCAAAACCACTATGTTTGAGAAAGCTGAAAGATGGACTGTAACATGATTTGTGATGTGTTGATGTATGTGATGCTGATATGTGTTCAAATATCATCTCTAATTTATGTAATACATGGCTTCATTGATATGTGATGATCTAAATATGTGTTATATATGTGTGTGATGAGATCCATGATTTAATATGGAAATATATTAAAGCATGTTAAAGTGAATAAAAAGTGAATATTATGTGATATATGAAAATCTGAGCATGTTTACACGCAAATGTGTAAAGTTGAGAAATATGCGACTATGAGCATGACGACATGAGAAAAATGAAAAGTGATTATATGTGTTAAATTTGAAAATGGCCATATCACATGCATGGGGTGGGTTTTGTGAAAGGTGGAAGTTATGTGGTAGTTTATCTACGATTATGTGGCTATTATTGGCAATTATGTAGTGGCTTGTCCACAAATGGTGTATTATTGGATGGACGAGTTCTGGGGAACTCGATATTGGTGTGTAGTGGAGATGGGTAGGAAATTCTTCAAAATTTGCATTGTTTCATACGCATGTCTTGATATATTCATGTATACAGTTAATGATAATATGATATTTCTGCGAAAATGGTTTACATATATGGAATTGGATGTGTGAAACACATGTTATATACATTTTATGTATTGGTCTCACATTGAGCCTTTTAAAGCTCGCCCACGTTTCTTATGCGTTTTAGATAATCCTCATGGCTAGGACTCGAATCCAGTCATCGGAGAGGCTCTCAAAATTTTAAGATGATTTCGGACTTTTATATACTTTATGATTTTTTATGGATTTTATTATAGACTTTAATTTGGGTTTGTTTTAATAACTTTTTGGGACATTATTTTAAGTTGTGGACTGTGGCATGGGAAATTTATATTTTGATACTTTGGGAAAATATTGCCTGGATTGTTTATATCAATTTTTTAAATGATCGTTAAACATTTTAAGAAAATTATTAGCCACTACAATTGTGTTTTAAAAACTAAGTTATCATACAAGTATTTTGAAATGAAAAGGAACAATTAAATTTTTCTTGTGGAAGCATTTTGGCCATCTTCATGGCCCATGTAATTACTCTTATTAGGCCGTAACGTCTAGGCCCGATTTGAGGGGTTACATTCATCCTTGAAATTTCCTCTCATGCGTCCCGAAGCCGGGCTCCGAACCAATTCCCTCGTGTAACATGGAGGTAAGTACCTCTACTTTTCCCTTTTGCCTTGCTCATATTCCTTTTTACTATTTATAACATAGAGGTAACCAATTTTGTTCGGCTCCGATTTCTAACATTCCACAGAACTGTCTCAATTTTCATAATTCACAATTTCTTATACTAACTTAACAAACTAAGCCAGAATTCACGTAATATGTATATAGGGGTCATTCCATCTCTTCATGTGTTCAGAGGATCGACTAAACTAAAGCTTCGATACCGCTTAATTTGTAACTCCCTAGACCTGACCCGTTCGCTAGATTCGGGTACTGAGTATTACAAAGACTTGAATAATTTAACGATATATCTGATTTTTATCTACTTACATTATTTAACACTTAAACTACACATCAAACTATATTAACAATCGTACAAAGAAAAGGTCAAAATTCTTAGAACATTCATTCCAACAACTATTTAATAACTTTTCAATTAGACTCGAATAACAAATATAATCAATTTGAACCCTAAGGTGTGGCCTCTAAGGGTTCCCTTCTATATACATGAAACAACTACGACACCCATTTCTTGAGACTAGCGGTGTCTAGCTTGGTCCCTCCACTAAATTTTCCAAGATATCACCTACCCTACATGGAAGAAGAAAACATTATAAGTTTAGGTGAACTAAGCAAGTTTCTATACTTCATGAAAGATTTTCGAGATATTAGGGAACATAAAATCTTAAGCACAGATGAAAAACTCCCTAAAACTCGTAAGAAGATCCGTAACTTCTTTGGCGTAGCCATTGGCAATAATTTCTCCAAGCGAACTATCATCGACATTACCACCCACCAATACTATCTTCAAACAATACTTTCTTATGAGTCTTAACTATGTCTAATGTTATTCCAAGATTCCTTTTAACTCGTCAGGACAGGCCTCATCACTAAATTCCCCTAGATGCCGACATGGGTCAAGTAACCCTCTTGACAATTCAATCAGGACCCCGCCATAGCTGTAGATCCCCACCTTGATCCCTTTGGTTCACTCTAATTTCCATATAGATTTGTTACACTATTTCAGTGAAAATCAACTTTTTGACATGACTTATGCCTGATCCTTCTTTTTAGGATGGACTCTCTTTCTATTTCCTTCACCCGCAGACTCATTAAGTTATTTGGCTGAATGAATCAACACCATTTGCTTACCTAGAGAACTCACACCCATAATGGAAGCTCTTGAGTGCTCACTCTCCTATTTCTACCTAAGTAGTCCTAGTGGCCTACACCTAGGGTAGTCCAACAAGGTCTTACCCTATCTTCATCTTTCCTAGTAGGACACTGGCAGACTCACTACACCAACCGTTTAGCTTAGGTTCTACTTGTTGACTCACCTATTATACTCAATATTATATTCCTCGCTTCACCACCAGCAAATTCAAATGACGAATGCCCCTTATCTAGACTAAGGTGCCATTTCTATTCCTTCTACCTTGATAATATCACGTATATACCAACTTCCTCTCTCTTTGCCACAATTTGGTGGATTCCCTGATTAGCAATCTAACTCGCATTCCTGGATACTTTTTTAAAGGATAAAAAGGATGAACGTGAAAGCAGATCGTAAAGTTTGTCAAAGTCACAGATTTGACTTACGGCTCTAGATGTTCGAAAAGAAACATGAATTTTGACGCAACCTGAAACAAAATTGAATCCAAGTCAGATAAAACAATTCAAATAAATAATTCAAATAAAATAATAAATCAAAGATTAAAGAAGTGAATAAAGAAGATAAATGGAAAGATAGAACGTGGCGTGTAGAAGTCCTAAGAAGGCTTGGAAACACGAAGAATCCACAACCCCCTTCAAGCGGCTCTAATTTCCCCTCCAAGATAGAAACCTTGGAAGAAAAAATTTGAAGATGATCCCCACAGTCTAAAAAGATTGTTAAAACTCTTCTAAAAGAAACTCAAGAGAAATTCTTCAAATGAAAAATCCAGAGAGAATTTATTAACTCAAAAAAGAAATAGAATAATAATAAATTGTCTCTATTGTGTACAATGAAAAGGCCTATATATAGGCTAGCTAAATAAATCTAAATAAAACTCTTAAGTATACTAGAACTCTAATTTAATCTAAACAAGAAGTAGCTTTAAACTAAATTTTCTTGTTAACATAAAACTCCTAAATAACTTAAAATACTTAATAATTATAAAAAATTTGGAATAAAATAATAATAAAATAATAAGATTTGAAAAATATAATATTGAACTCATATATAATAAAAATTAAGTCTAAAACCTGAGCCCAATATGATTTAAACTCAAATTAAAAGCCCAAAATTCGTAATTCCCATCATAACCCGTTCAGAAATTCTACTCGCGCAATCTTCACTAAAACGGTCATAACTTGAGCTCCTAAACTCAAAATTAAGTGATTCAAAATGCGTTTCAAAGCTAAGGTATAGATCTTCTAATGCCATAAGACATCTCAACCCAGAAATGACAGGATCCCATCCAAAAGGTTATCATAATTTTGCTGATTTCCCAAGCATGAAAATTGGCAGTTTTGATGATTGAAATCTAATAAATTTCACCCCATTCGTGCATGTATCATTCTCCCTTTCCATTAAAAGATTCGTCCTCAAATATTGTTTTTAATCGAGTTCTGATTTGATTTGCTTAGCCTTTGACATTATTTTTGGGCCTTGAGGTTGTTTGAGCCCATCATATTCATGGGTCTGAAATTGTGCCTTGAGACCCGCATCATTCTGCCCTTCCTCAAGAAGATTCATCCCCGAATCTTTAGCTACACAAAAAGAAAAAAGAATAGAATAAATAATAATAAAATGAATAAAATACTTACCTAAGCTTTCTTGTGCGCGAAAACTATCTCCGGGATCAAAGATATGATTTTGATATCCCAAATTAGCATGGATTAAGTATTTCTCATTCAAAAACAAATCATCAACACTAGACAAAAAAATATTAGGCACACGGGTGTTCAAGTAAAAAATAACTTGTAACTTTCTTTTAACATGTATGGTTATCTAGAAGAATTTCCAACGATGAGTTAAGAATTTCACATAATTATAAATATAAAGTAGTTTAATATTATTATGTAAAAAATCATATTTAGAGTTTAAGCTAGAAAATTTTGTTGCAAGATCAAATGCATGAGGTTTTAAACCTGTTGAATGCAACAAAAGTAAACTTTAAATACCTAGATAAACCCATAAAATCAATTGACCTTTCAGACCATTGTTTATTGAAACTTGACCAATAATAAAACATGTCGTAAGAAAAAATAAAATCAGTAGCATACCTATCAAAAGCATTCAAGGTATGCCTACATATTTTAATTTCCGATGTATCATTACTTTTCTTACCTTCTAGCACCTGTGGAGAAATATCAATGTTCAACCTACCTCTTTCCTACAAATAAAATCATCTATCGATGGTAGAGTAATATAATTGAGAGTCCGTCAATGGATCCTTGAAATCTTGTAACAAAGAAACACCACTAAACAAATTTAAGTTAGAGGTAGTTAAAACATAATCAATCCTCACTTTTGTATGGGCATTTTCTAGCTTTTCATTTTCATTTTCTTTTTCCACTTGAGAACTCTCTAATTTTTCTAGCTTTTCATTTTCTTTTTCCACTTGAGAACTCTCTAATTTTACCTCATATGGATTTTCACTCACCAAATTTGGACCATTAAGTAGACTTTTATCACTAAAGGCCTCTTTTCTCTTTATCTTTTCACATGATTTTTCCTCACTTCCCATATCCCCTCACAAGTATTATGAATATTCAATTCAGTACAATATATCTCAATAGGAGAACATGACATTTCTATTTCATCTAACTTTATAGATTCAAGGAAAGAATTCTCATTATCATTTTTTTGGTGAATAAAAGTCTATAGATTCATTATCTTCAGGAAAGAATTCTCCTACAAAGTTCGCTATCTTCTTCGATCAATAAAAGTCTCGTATTGACACAATCACGACTATAGTGCCCACCCACTTTACACATAAAACATTCAATGTCACGAGCTTTTTGTTGTTTTGGTGAAAAATTAGTAGAAATGGGCTGCTTGAAAAATGTAGAAGAATGCTTTGTAGGAGCCTCACTTTTCCACTCAAAAGGTTTAATCTCAGCATGTTTTGGCAACAAATTATTAGTAGCATAAGGAGGTTTAGAATTCTTAAAAGTAGAATTAGAACATGTACCTTGATAATAGTGTGATGCTCCAAATGGATGAGATTGATGTTGCTAAAATTGCTGCTCAATCTCAGTTGCCTTGTGTACCATCTCCTCAAGATCAATATAGGTGTGAAGATTAAGAGCATTGGCTATTGAAACGTTCAAGCCATCTACAAATCGTACCATGGTAGTTTCTTCATCCTTATATATATTTGCTCTTTGCATAAGCATCTCCTTCACCTTAAAGTACTCATCAACAAATCGATTACCTTGAACAAGTCATTAAAGTCTCGTTGAGAACTCTCTATAGTAACGAGAAGGAACATAACGCTTTCGCATCACTTGCTTCAACTCGTCTAATGTTTCAATTACCCTTTTGCGATTTCTTTAACAATCAATTCCAAGTTGAATCCACCAACTCAATGCATAATCCAAAAAACCAAGGGTCACCAATTGGACTTTTTCCTCTTCTCGGCATTTATAATAACAAAACATAAGTTCAATTTTTGATTCCCACTCACAATATGCTTCAGGATCATACTTCCTTCGAAATGGTGGAATGTTGAACTATGGTTTAGCAAAAAAAATGTTTCCTATGATCATTATTAACCAAAAGTCTCATCATTTGCACGAGAGACACATTGAGCATTATTTGCACGAAGATGAGGCTGATCAATCTTATCTCCCCAATTATGATTTCGACGCTCAATTTTTGTGCTTAGATGTTCTAAATTTTTGTTGATCTGTCTAGAATAGTGTCACGTTACTGATCTCGAGCATTTCAAACCTCTTGATCCCTTCTCTATGAAAGCCTGAAAAGAACACAACACTCAAGAAAAGAAAAATTAAGCAAACCTCATTCTTATACACTCAGAAATAAAAATCAAATTCTCAATGAGGTAAGAATTAATCTTATGAATCTTTTAAAAAGTGCCGATATCAATCAATTAGAATGTATTAGAATAAAACTATCAAAGCAAACCTAATAGCATTATGAGTCCAAAATCGGCTAGACATCAAAGAATTTTGGTGCACGGAGGAAGGAATGTGCAACGTGCTTTAACCTACTAACACAACAAACAATAGAGTGTTAGAATGCATAAAGGAACAATAAAAAGGAAAAAACAAATGAAAACCTAAGGCTTAGAGTTAATGAATGTTACTGAAACCCAAAAACCTAAAAAATTACGAAGAAACTTGACAAACTTTGTTCGAGGTGTTCCTGATTTCCAAAAATCACAAAATTTAAACTGGAGCCTCGTCAAATAATGTAGATCTAATCTCGAAATTTTTGGCACAAAATTTAACCCACAAAAAATATTTTTTTTTATTTTTTTCGTATTTTATTTTTTGTACCTTTTTTATCACATTCGTACATGTATCACTTTTACCAGCTATTCTTCTCTTCATAGTTTAGCAGATTCTCTTCCTATATAATTTACGCACTTTTCTAGACGTATTGCACTCGTCCAATTGTACTACTCTTTGCACGAGTCTTACCATGATCTCCCATTTTCCTTACTCAGTCAACTTCCTGGTTCATTAGCCTTGCGAACATTATCTATCACCATAACCCAGCTATGTTCTTACACAGTGTATCCCATGATTAACGTACTGGCAGGCTCCACATATTTCCATAGCAAAGTTATGGTCTTACACAAGGTAACACCATATTTAATATCCCGGCAGAGTTTCTCATGTTTATTATCCCAACAGACTATCCTATTTTTACTGACTTTTAAAGTCTTTAAAATTCTTTTGAGGTGTCGCTCTGTAGAGCTTGTATATCATCATTCTTATGTCGCCTCATAAAGCCTACAAAACCATAGTCACGGTGCTGCTTTATGGAACCTATAAATCATCATCACAGTGTCACCCCGAAGGACTAGTCGATAATCATTCATACGGTGTCTCTCTTACGAGCCAGCCAATAACATGTTGTAAAGCCTTCCAATCTCTCTTGAATCCTTATTTTAGTCCACCCAATCCTCCTTTTCACCAGATATCCCTATCTTAAACAACCCCATCATGGTACTTCCCTCCGTACCCCGCATATCATGTACATTTCACATATATATAGTTGCATTCACATCATCATGTAGTACACCATCCTTTAATGTTGGATCATCGGTACACCTTGTGGTGCACCGAAAAAATATCTTGATGATCATCAACCATGGATCCATGTAGGAGGAATGAATCGATTGAAAAGAAGTTGAAGATATACCTTTAGGATCTGATTTATTTCACGTTGTAAGTTCTAAGCCACAACCTAAAACATATTGGCCTCTACGTAGTCTACCTAGTCAACAATGAACAACAAAACTTATAAAGTTTTCAGAAAGAATTAAAAAAGTGGCTGCAAAAATTTTTTGGATTTTTTTTCTTTGGTGACCTACAAACCCATAGGGATTTACTTCCTTTTCTTTTAATACCACATTAAAATAAAAATTGAATTATTCCCTTTCTATTTAGAGAAACATATGGAAAATTTTAAAATATTACTTTGTTTCCAAAAGAATATCAATTTCCATGTTTTTATATTTTACCAAAATTATTATAACTATTTATATTAATAATTTCGGTAAATTATATTCAGTTAATATTTTTTATGAACCAAATTCATATATTAATTTTAAATATGTTTTCTATTTTTGTACAACAAGTTTGTACATAAAATGTGTTCAATATTTAACTGTCAAATTAAATTAAATTAATAATTAATTTAATTAATCTTACGATTAAACACACTACCAATTATGTTTGTATTCTATTCGCTTTAACCATAGGGTGTGACCTTGTAGGCTCTTGTAATGTTAGTAGTAATACTAGAACATTTTTAATGTGACAAAAAATGAGTGACATTTAGCTATGCACCATTACTACACCAACCCCCTTGATTAGTGTACGATGGTTAGTAGAGTAATCAAAAATTGCCCATTGTTGTTTGGCGAGCACATCTTTTTGGTGAACTTGTTGTTGATAAGTTTCCATGAATTTGATACTATTCTTGGGTTGGATTGGTTAACTAGACATAACATCGTGGTAGACTATCGAACCAGAGGTGTACGACTCTTAACTATTGAAGGAAAGGAAGTATTTTTGCCTACAATATAAACCAATTTGTTGGATAGATTGATTTAACCAGTATTCACCAGAAAGTTGGTGGTTAAGGGAATAGATGCCTATTTGGCATATATTTTGGATTGAGTTGAGTCAAGGAAGGACATGGGTCAAGTTTCAGTTGTGAGGGAGTTTTTTGATGTGTTACTAGAGGAACTTCTAGGTTTATTGTCAAACAGAGAGGTAGAGTTGTCAATTGAAGTAGCGCCTGGAACTACACCCATATCTTGCACCCCATACAAGATGGCTTCATTAGAGCTGAAGGAATTAAAGGTCTAACTACGAGATCTTTTGGACAAATGATTTATATGACCAAGTGTTTCTCCTTGGGGTGCACGAATCTTGTTTGTGAAAAAGAAGTATGGGAATCTTCGCCTATGCATCGATTACTGTGAACTAAACAAAGTGATAGTGAAGAATAAGTACCCACTACCTTAGATGGAAGATTTGTATGACTAGTTAAGTGGAGCTACAATTTTCTCCAAGATTGACCTGCGGTCTGGTTACTACCAGGTGAAGATAAAAGGTGATGACGTTTTAAAAATTACATTTTTATTGCACTACGGACACTACAAGTTTTTAGTAATGTTGTCCGAGTTAACAAATACACCCGCTGTATTCATGTTTTGATGAATAAGAATTTTCGACCTTATTTGTATAGATTCATAGTTGTATTTACTGATGATATTTTAGTTTATTCAAAAATCATGAAAGACCATGAAGAGCACTTGAAGATTGTGACAAGAACTCTGTAAGAGAACAAATTATATACCAAATTCAGTAAGTGTGAATTTTAGTTGAGAGCAGTACATTTTTTATGTCATTTTATTTCTATAGAAGGTATCAAGGTAGACCTTGATAAAATCAAAGTTGTGCTTGAGCGGAATCCACCAAGAAATGTCATGGAGGTGCATAGTTTCCTGGGTTTGGCGGGTAACTATAACATTTTGTAAAAGGATTCACCATGTTGGCAACACCTCTCACTAAACTGTTAAAAAAGGAAGAAAAATTTGAGCGGATAGAGGCGTGTCAGAAGAGTTTTGACAAGCTGAAAGCAGTCTTAAATGAGGCCCCAATTTTAGTACAAATAGAGTCTGGCATGGAGTATGTTGTGTTTATGGACGCATCTTTAAATGGGTTGGGATGTGTGCTCATACAAAGAGAAAAGGGTGTAGCATATGCATCTCGCTAGCTCAAGTAGAATGAAAAGAACTATGCAACGCATAACTTAGAATTAGCAGCTATGGTGTTAGCTTTAAAAATTTGGAGACACTATTTGTATTGGAAGAAGCATCATGTGTTCTCTGATCATAACAGTTTAAAGTACCTGATGATGAAAAAGGATCTGAATCTATGCCAATGTAGAAGGATGGGGCTATTGAAAGATTAAAATCTAATAATTGAGTATCATCTAGGAAATACTAATGTAGTGGTTGATGCTTTGAGTAGGAAAAAGGTGGCAACTTTGGCAACTCTTCGAGCGCATGTTTGCTTAGCAATTGATGGTTTGACCTAACTTTCTCTATCAGATCCTAGAAGAACAGTTAAAGGATGTAAAGTGGGATGAGTATAAGATGCGATTGTCTTCTAGCAATACTACAAACTTTAGTGAGGGAAAAGATGGCAAACTTCAGTTTAGGGGAAGAATATTTGTGCCAACATGAAGTGATTTGAGGTAAGATTTATTAAAGGAGGCTCCCTAAGGACCTTTTACACTTTATCCAAGAAGAATTAAGATGTATCATGATTTAAGAAGTTACTATTGGTGGCCTCAAATAAAAAAGTAGATATCAGAGTATGTTTCAAGTTGTCTAACATGCCAACAAGTAAAGTTCAAACATCAAGTTCCCTCAGGGAAGCTGTACCCTCTAGAAATTCTAGAGTGGAAGTGGGACAAGATCACTATGCATTTTTTTTTGGTTTTCCTCTCAATCCTACTAAAAAAGATGTCATATGAGTGATTATTGATAAGCTTACTAGGTCAACCCATTTTATGCATGTGCCTATATGCTTCTCAATAGAAAAGTTAGTATAGCTTTATATATTTAAGATTGTATGTCTTCATAACATACCAATATCTATAGTGTTAGATCAAGATTTGACGTTCAAGTCTAGATTCTAGCAACAACGACAGGAATCCTTAGGAACCAAGTTGCGTTAAATATTGCCTTTCGTCCTCATACAGATGGGAAATTAGAAAGAGTAACTGAAGCTCTTGAAGATATGCTCAGAAGCTATGTTATAGACTTCGGTTTAAACTGGGAAAATTATCTTCTTTTGGCAGAAATTGCGTATAACAATAGTCATCGCACTAGTTTGGAAATGTCTCCTTTTGAAGCACTGTATGGAAGGAAATGTAGATCACCACTTGTTGGGAAAAATGGTTGGTCCTGATTTGTTACGAGAAATAGAAGAGAGTTTCAATCATTCGAACCTATTAAAAAGCTGCTCAAGATCGACAGAAGGCTTATGCTGACTTAAAAAGGAAGGATATTTCATTTGAAGTAGGAAACAAGACATTTATAAAGGTTTCTCCCTAGAAAAAGGTTATAAGATTTGGTTTAAAAGGAAAGTTCAGCTCACATTTCAGAAGACCATGCGAAGTTTTGGAGTGACTTTTCCTCTGGAGCTATCAAGATTCATAATGTGTTTCACATTTCTATGTTGAGAAAATATCAATCAAATCCAAATCATGTTGTGCAAGTAGAATTGTTGGAGGAGAAACCCAACCTATCCTATGATGAAGAACATGTTTGTATTTTGGCAAGAGAAGTAAAATAATTGAGGAATAAGAGAATTCCAGTGGTGAAAGTATTGTGGAAAAACCACAATACGAAAGAAGCCACTTGGGAAAGAGAGAGTTTAATGAGGGAGTAGCATCCTCACCTATTTGTAGGTAGAAATTTGCGGACGAAATTTTCTAAATGGGGGAGAATTGTAACAGTTCGCCTTGTAACAACTCCTTTTAGTGAAATCAATAGTAGTTTTGTGATCACAAATTTGACATGGAAATATCTATTTTATTATTATTTTAATGTCTATGGTATGTTAGTAGTGTCATATAAAAATTTTCTTAAGAAATTTTGACGTTTTCATGCTTAATTTCATGAAAAGGACTAAATAAAAAAGGTACAAAAGTGTAGTTATAGTAGCTAAAGGTGTTAAATGGCTATAGAAATTTAACATAAGAGGACTTATATGGTAATTAGACCATTTATAATGATAGTGGAATGTGATGAATTGGTTTTATGGTAATAATGAATGTTTTTTAAGGTTAATTAGGTAAATGAGTAAATAAGGTTAAACTAAATAAAACAAACCTAAAAGCTATCATCTTCCTCCCATTTTCTTTTTGTTAGATGAATTTCATCATTAAAGAACAATAGAATTTTGATCAAGCTATTCTATTGCATGTAAGTGAATTTTGAGCTCATTTTTAATGATTTATATGTTTTTAAGTCGTTGTAGCTTAATTTAGCTAGCTCAGGGACTAATTTGCAAAACTATTAAAGGTTTAGGGTTTTTCCATGAGTATTTTTGCATGATTCTTGAATTTTAATAAAATATTACGAGTCCTTATTGTTAAATAAACAACTTTTGTAAAGTGATTTCTGATGAAATTATCAATTAGGACTTATTAGTAAAAGTAGTAAAATGTCATGGTAAAATTGTGAATTGATGATTTGCGAAGGTTAATATGAGTCCCTAAGTAAATCGGCTAGCATGGTATGTGGATGAAATTGCATAAATTTTCATTTACGAGCTTAAGGACTTAATTGTAAGGAAGTTTAAAATTAGGGGCAAAAATTGTAAATTTTCAAAAGTATGAATTTTGGACTGAATTGAATAGTATGAATAATAAATGGATTGAATTTACTTATTTAGATCAAGATAAACCTCATACTGATCAAGATCGACAAAAAGACAAAGTCTCCGATTAGTGATTCTATTTTGACGGCTTTATAATTGAGATAAAGTTGTATGTTTAATTAATGTTGTAATGTTATTTTGATATTTATGCATTGTGCTATATATATCATGTAAAGAAATGTTGAGAATCCAACGAAATTACGACGACTATCTAGCCCCGTTTGAACCTTAAGAATATATAGGATACAAAATGACATGTCATTAGGGTTACCATGTTTTGGGTGTTGGTCTTGAATGTCATGCCAATGGCTGAGTTCTGGCATTTTTTGTGGATACTCGTCAGCTTGTGTGAGCGGCATCGTGTAGCTACATTTCCACTATCAGCTTGTGTGAGCAAACTCATTTATGGCTCGAGTGAGCAATGATGTAAAGGAAAAGGAAATGAATGGTGTCGACCATATGTTTAGCACACTTTGTGTAAGCTTCTCACGTATTCGATATTATTCTAAGTGGTTCAATGGGCATGAAAAGGGAAGGAATGGTAAGTGTTTCGATGGACTATATTATGAACTTATGGAAAGGTATGAAACGTTAATGATCAAAGAATGTATAACTATACTTGTGGATAGTATGAATTCACTTGTACAATGTTCATAAAATCTATCTTACCACGAGATGATTTTGTTAAGTTATGTATTAAAGTACTAACTTGTGTTGTTGATGATGCTTAGGCTTGTTCCAAGCTTATGTTGGATTGATTCATGTTTAATTTATAAGGTTTTGCATTAAAATGGTAAGCTATGTTCATGATTTACAAACTTACTAAGCATTATATGCTTATGTAGTTTTTTTTCCTATGTTTTAAAGATTATCGGAAGCTCTATCGATTTGGAAGCTCATCGGAGATCTATCACACTATCCAGCAATTATATCGGTAGATTTTGATGTTTCTGTCAAGGTTATAATGGCATGTATAGGTGGACTTGTGTTTAATACTATAGTTGTTTTGACATGTATAAGTGTTATTATGGTTGATGTATTTATGGTATGTTGATGCCTTGATGGTTGATGTTAATATGACTAGGTTGATACATGTTTTGAATGACCATTTTGGCATGTGTTGATGTAGTTTCAATGTGGTCAATTCTGGTAAGTTTGGTATGAAAATAAGTTATATGTGAATGGTTGATGAATGGCCAAATATGCACATGTTTTGGTATTTTTAATGGTTTGTGATTGAGGAGCATCCCATTTCCTTTCCCATCCTTTGCCAACATAAGCTTTATCAAAAGCTTTCTTGGTCGACCATAAGAAGCATTGAGCTGAACAGAGGAGCATATGAATCAGAATAGACCCGAAAGGCTGTTGAATAGAATACGATTTACTCTTTCCTCTTGTTATTTATTTTAATTATGTTTGGTTTGAGTTTATTAGTTTTTACATCAAGATGATATTTTAAATCCTATTTGCTAGGATGATTATGTTAATTCAATAAGGTTTATTTTATTCATATTTAATATGTGTAGGCCTCAATCGATCATGTTTTCAATTAATATCATAATGCATTTCATTCATATGTGATTGGATGCACTCAGATGAGCTGAGCAATCCTAACCAGACACTGGCTAGTAGACACATAATTGAAAAGTACAATGCTCAACTTAGATCATTAAACCCGACTAAGTTGAGGTTCGTAATATCTTTAGCTAGCTCTATTGTCTTGCATATTTTTTAGGTTTATGTGATTAAACAGTTTCAAACGTAAATGTCCCTATGACCTCGCATAAGTGCTAAGAAACCCTTTAATTATATGATCAGTAAATGCATTTTTCACTAAGTAAAAGATCAAAGAGGACTTAATTTGGTTTCCAAACTCATGAAAGATCGACTTCCCATGGAAGTATTTCTGAACATTGTTAAGCTTGATAAACTAAATTGAATTGATTAATATAATTATCCTAGCCCATTTAATGCTAATTGTTTTTGTTGCTAAAGCCATTCATTCATCCATCTAGAGAATTTGTATTTAGATTAAAATTGTCATAGGGATCAATCTTTGCATCTAGTTAATTGTACTTAGGTTAATCATCACTATCCAAATTATTGTGTTTTTATACCAAATTGTGAAGTTATAATTTTACAAATTATCAATTAACACACACAGTCCTTGTGGAGATGATAACTCATTTTACTTATTACTTGAATAACTGTTTACACCTGCGCATATTTCTCGTTCAATGATGAATCTAAATGGTGTATCACCCTAGAAGAACCTTTTCTTTTAAGTTTTCTTTCCACCTTTATGGCTATGTGAACCATGTCGATTAATTCAACATAATGTTGCAACTAAAAAACATTTTGAATATCTCGATTTAATCTCACCAGGAACCTTAGCATTGTGGCCTCACAATCTTCCTCGACATTGGCACAGATCATCGCAATTTCCATCTCTTTGTGATAGTCCTCCACACTTTTGTTCTCGTGGGTAACAGTTTGAATCTTTTGAGAGAGGTCCCTTTAGTAATGGTTTGGAATGAACCTCCATCTCATTATGGCTTTTATTTTAGTCTATGCCTCCACTGAACACTATCCATTTCGTCTCCTAGACAAGGTTAGTTGGTCCTACCAAATTATCGCATAATCGATGAATTCAATGGCAACCAACTTTACCTTTTTTAATTCTAAATAGTTGTGACAATAAAAAAACCAGTTCAATTTTCTTCTCCCACTTGATATATGCCTTTGAATCATTTCTTCCTTCGAATGGTGAAATTTTTAATTTGATATATCCAAGGTCACCATCAATTCGTTATTGATCTCATCTTTCTCTAGGCCTTCGTTCATTTTGCCTAACACTATGATCAGACGCTCTTTCATCATCATTGCCAAAAATATCCATCATTATCAGATCTGTTGGAGGACTCACCTTTTCGAACACTAGGGGTTCTAGGTGGGTCTTTGAGGCCTTTCCCGTTGAGTCCTTTCCTCCATACGATCAACACATTCACTAAGATGATCAAACCCCTCTTCTATCCTCCTTCACGTCTCTTGCATAATGGCTTGCATTTGAATATTAGGAACTCCACCTCTATCACGGACATTTTTTTAAATGCATAACAAAATGATTAGTAACCAAAAGGATAATTTTAAATAGTAAAATATGTACCCTACCAAATCAAACCTCATGATTTTTGCTCAGAAAGAAAAATCACTCCTCTCATGTTTGCGCACAATTTAGGATTTTACCACTCGGTTGATCTCACACACTCTTGCCTTTTTCCACTCAAAATTTCATTTAAGCTCTTTAAGAAACTGGAAATGAACTTAGCAAAACCTGAAACCTTGTAGACGTTGATAGGATGTGACAGCTTGAAGAAAACAGAAATAAATAGGTGAAAATGAAACAAATGACTCAAATACGAGAAATAAAAAAATTACGAAAGGCTTATACTACTTTGACAAAATAGACGTAACAGACTGAAAATGATGAATGGAATAGAATTTGGTGATTTGGACAAACTAAAAATTTTGACATGAAAAATTTTCAACTATTAGCAAAACATACCAGAATATGAAAGATTGGCTGAAAAACACTAAATGATGAAGAAAATTTTTGACGCATTACCAAACTATTTCTTTATGAATCTCAATTCTTTTTTTCTTTTTTTTACTTCCACACTTCTTCCTCTTTTGTTACAAAAGTTTTATTTCTTTTCTCAAAGTTTTTTTATATAAATTGAGAAAGTGAAAATTTCAAAACGATACCTGTGAAGAATATTAGCTCTGATACCAAATTATGTGAGCTCGTAATCGATTTAGAATTACAAGTCACTCGAATGTCCGATCGTTCTAAATAGGTACTTGATAACTTACATAATAGGATATGAATCTTGATTCAACGACTTGTACGAGAAACTTCAAAGTTACTGAATGGATTCATTTTCTATAAGAAAAACAATTGAAAGAAAGAATTGGTTTTGAACAGACCCCGACCTGTTGTTTATGAAAGAAACAAGAATCGAAGGTATAAGAAAAGAAGGAAGAATGCCACAAAGAAAAAATCCTTGATAAGTTTGGTTTGTATGTTCTTAAGAACTTAAGAGAAAATCTCCAAGTAATGGAACCTTCACATTTGGTCCCAAGTTGTACCCATGCTCACGCTCACATCAATTCTATTTTTTTGAATAACAAATTTACTGGTTTCTATAGAGAGAGATTTACGTTCATAAAAAAAATTTAGAACATTATTTATGGTTTTATGTTTGACTCGTGATTGGTCGAGCCCACAATCAGAGCATTTCGTGGTATGAGATTAGCGGAGAAGGTCGTCCGATTGAAAGTCGAGAATGTTATGTATCTATCTTGAACAAAACACATGGACTTTTTAGAAAAATTTTATTACTATAAATATCACAAACTAGCTTGGTTTTTAAAATTTTAATTTTTTGTTGTGACAGAAAACTATTTTTGAACTAAAATTTTTTCCAACAAATCCAACTTCCTCGCATCTTTTTCCAATATGTGGGTTGTGCACCTCTAGATACTAAACTATTTTAGGCTTGCTATCTTGTTGTGCCATAATTCGTATGGTGTTTTAGGTGTGGCCTTAGTCGGTACATCATTTAGAATATAGCAAGTCGTTTGTAAAGCATATCCTAAAAACAAGATTGGTAGCTGCAAATAACTTAACATCAATCGAACCATGTCTAATAAAGTTCAATTTCATCTCTTTGCCAAGCCATTTTGTTGTAGAGTTCTCGGGGTGATTAATTGGGATAATATCCTATACTCTATGAGGTACCTATGAAGCCATTTGATAAGTATTCCCAAGCACGACTAGATCGAAGTATCCTTATGGGTAAACCTAGTTGTTCCTCCACTTTCACACGAAATGTCTTTATAGGTAAAACTATTCTCTACGAGGTAACCTGAGAACACATACCCATATCTAAAATAATCATCCATAAAGGTTATGTAATGATTGTAAGAACCTTGTCAACTGACATTCATGTGGCGACATACATTAGTTTGCACAAGTTTTAAGGGCTTCACAGACCTCGTTCTTTTTATTGGATCTAGTGCCCTAAGTGTAGTATATTCGTTTGTACAGTTGTAATATTTTTGAACAAATTAGTTAATTAAATTAGTCACGAATTACATTAGTAACCTTCATATATCGCCCTCACATATTTTTTGCATTTAAAGTAAAATAAAAGTAAATATTCGCTCCATAGTGGTCTAATATTTAACGAATACTAAGTGGTATTATGTGGTTGGATCGTAATACAGAAAGATAACTTATATTAGTAGACAAACTTAAACATGTCCTAAGCTTAATAAAAAATGTACAAACCCTTTGAAATATTAATATGTCATCTATCACGTCCAATTGGGTAAATGTTTTTTCTTGGGCATCGGAACGAATGACTCCCAAAAGATAGAGATAGATTTCACTGACTAGACTGATAGTACATCGGACTATACCCAAGTAGAAAAAATCCTAAATATGTTTATGGATTTATTCACTTATGATGTTCAAAGTGTGGCATACCTTAATCCTGAATGGATGATGGACTATGTATGCGTGACTCGTATACTTTGATGTAAGTAAAAGCTTTAGTTTGAATAGATAAGGAACCGAAAGTTGGTGCATTAGTTATACGACTTTTACAACATGTAGCATCATTTGCAATTATGGAGTTCATATCCCAAGACATGGATAAATGTTATCCTCTCATTGGCATTACATGATAGATGAAAAGTAAATGTGGCCACAGGTCGTTTGTCTTTGTGATGAATGACTTAATTACTATATGATAGTAATTGACTTTTCATGCAGGAAGATGTAATAGTTACCATAAGATAAAATAGGATTATATTGGGACAATAAATTTTTCCGAAAGAGATTAAGAATGTCCTCTAAGGCTAACACTCTTATGAAAAGGTCATTGGACGATCATTGATCCAGTAGTGATGTGATCTTTAGAACATTAATTGGGCCAAACACCAAGTTGCCCATTTCCACAACATTTGTGTTGCAAGTTGACAAGCTTACAAGAGATGACTTACAAAATTCCTTGAGTGATCCAATCAGAATACCTATTGGACCTATAATGCGGGCTAGAGCGAAGAGGTTCAATGGGTCACTTCTGGGCTTAATCCAACAAGTTTGACCCGAAGAAGACAAGACCAATTCTTATTTGGCCCCTAATAAAAACCTAAGCCCATGCAACATTTTGCATGTGGACTTCTATGGCCCAACCATCCATTTAGTTCATTTAATTCCACAACATTTAAATTAGAGTTTATTTAATATTTGTCATGCTATCTAATATGTGTCTTTGTTATCACATCATTAATATAGTTTAAAAAATGTCTTAAACATGTCTTAGTTTATTGCGTCTTTAATATGTGTTTTTTATTACATTTTAATCATTGTGTTTATGATGTCTTAATGTTGTGTTTAATGTGTCCTAGGAACACTAAAGGGAATCAAAAAGTGTTCAGACACAAAAAGGCTATTCGTTTTTTGCACGAAAAGTGACCATTCGGCCAACCATTGCTTCATTAAGTGCCACTGTCCAAATAGGATATGAAAAAGGCCCATTTGAGGATTATAGAAGGTGACTTTTGATCAAACCAATGCACAATAAAGTCCACCATCCAACATGGGAGAAGAATATGTCTCTTGAAGAATTTCTTACTCATTAAACAAGCACGTACAGGTAGATGAAGAACCATATGGCTATTCGGTTGAAGAGAACTCTTAATGCAACTTTAAATCATCTTTAGATGTTAAAGAACATTATAAACATTGCAATTAAGGTTGATATGTAGTTGTTCACTTAACTAGTTTTCAATATAAATTATCCTTCATTTGTAAGATTTGAAGGAGATGATCAAATACATATTTTAAGAGAATTTTCTTTTGTTCTTCAAGAACTTAAATCCGAACATATCAAGATTGTTTTCTTGTGGTGTTCAAACTTATCCGATCTTATCACTTCCATCCTTTTTATTTTCGAAGTGTGGCGGTCATCCTTATACTGTTAGTTCTTATTTCATGTATAAATAGTGGGTCACAATTTTTTCTTCAATTATCCAAACTTATTGGAATGTTAATTATCTTTATAGAAATTGGGTATCATTATTTAACATCTCGTTTTTTAGTGGTACTGGAAACGGTAGTTTCAGAACTCTGATTTCCTATTATCCAGTAAATAAATATTATTTTATAATATTTATGAGTTTATTATAGAGTTCAATTGTGTCTTGGTTTGGTAATTTTAGCGATTTAATAGTTAATTAAAGAAAAAAACTAAATCATAAAAGACATAAAACTATATATATGAATTTTATTGATTAAATAGCTTAAGTATCATAAGTGGAAGGAGTTATAAGTTAATAATACCATTTTTAGTATAACTGGATGGTTAGTAGGCATAGTTTATACATTTTATACTTTATTTTTAAAGTTAAAATAATATTAATAAAGTAAAATATATATTATCATCTTCTTTACTTTTAACTTCCATTGAAAACAAAGTTAAATTCTCCATTGAAAAAGCTTGAGTTTCGGCCAAAACTAATTACTCTTGCAAGGTATGTATTTTTATCCGTTTTTTAGTAATTTTTATGTTTTTGAGATCACTGTAGCTTAATCTAGCTAACCCAAGAAATTTTTCGTTAAACTGTTAAAGATTTTGAAGCTTTCCTTTAATGGTTTTTAGACATTCTTGGTGTTAAATGATGAATTTGTAACTTGGTTACTAATTAGGATTATTCTGTAAAGAAATTTTTGTTAGTTTTGAGTTTAGGGACTAATAAGAAACTAAGTAAAATTTAGCATGTAAATTCAGAAAAATCTCAAGTGTTTGAAGGCAGATTTGGGATAATAGCAAATTTGGTTTTGATATATTGGGGGTAATTGTAAAGTTTGTGATAGATTCGATCTTAGGGACTAAATTTATTAAAGTGTAAAAGTTTAGGGATGTCATGACCCAAAATAGGGCCTAGGAGTTTTAAGGATATTTTAGGAATTTTAGCGTTAGAGTGTTCAAAATGTTTGCGACATGGTTTATCGGTAATGTTTTCAATTATGGATTTTAGAAAATTAAATCAGTTTCTGAAAATGAGTTTTAAAAACCTTTAATTTTGAAAGTAGGACGGATTTGGGAAAAAGTCAAAATTTTGAATCTTTATGAAGCAATTAAACCAAATTTTAAAATTCAATCTAATACTTCCCCCACCTACATATATTTCACGTTAGTTCTTCCCCTCTCATTCTTGTTATCGTCCCATTGTTTTCTCTCACCTTCTCTATTTGATTTTCATCATATATTCCTAACTCTAGTCTTTTGATTTTCATCATCCTTATAGCATTAAACCTCCATAGTACTTCAAGAAAAACACCCAAAAACACCATAGATTCCTCCATAGTCAAGCTTGTGGGTTTTTCAGGTTTTCAATCAAACGCTCAATCTTTCCTCAACTAAGGTAACAATTCATCTTCCTATTAGTTTTAAATGTTATTTAGTCTTTACAACCAAGTTTTTAGCCATTAAATTGCATGTTTTGAATAAAAGCTAAAATTTGGGTCGTTAATGGTGGATTGCAAGATTTTCCATAAAAATATGGTTTCAAAGTACTTTTCAACTTGTTTTAACATTATTAGAAGATTTCTAAACTTACTTTGAAGTTTCACTAAAGAATTCTTATGTTTTAATGAATTCTTAGAAAAAAGCCATAAAACATGCTGAAAAAGTCGATATCATGAATTGAGTAGTTTTGTATAGTTTAAAGGTTGAGAATTAGCCGTAGGTGAATTATAAGATGAACGGAATTGTTTTAGTTGAAAGGATTAAGTATAGAATGAGATATTTGGATTTAAAGTTTTTCATGTTATAGGTTTTGGTTACATGGGAACATAGCTTAGGCTTATGTTCTTTATTTGTTGTGGTGAGTTCTTAGTTGATTATTGAATTCATTGTTGTATGAATTGTTGTGTTGAAGTTTTGGATTTGACAAGACCTTCTACGAGTAGAGATAAAGGTAAGGAAACGGTAGTTTGAGCTTTCGACTTTTTTCGAAAGCATAATTGGTGAGTGTTTGGAATAATTACTTGTGGACATGATTTAATGAATTATTTGGGAATTTAGTAGTAGCCTAAACCCTTACTCTAACTTTTGAGTGTAAACTTTCTCATACCTATGTTGTCTTGTAAAAAAAGTGCTTATGTGCTTATGAATATGTGAATTGAGATGAGATGCTATAACATGTGATATGCGGTTATGATAATTGTTGTGAAATCGAAATATGTACATGTTATGTATATGTTAAATGTTAGTGACAGTGTTTTGCTAAAGATGCGAATATGCAATGATTGTGCACGGATAATCGGTAGGTGATATGTGTTTGACTTCGTATACTTTGGCCTTGTGATTATTGAAACCATTGGATATAGTTGGTATACCATAAGGTTGTAAGTACTCACCTATATGTACAGTGATTAGCCTTGGGACATGTTGGAGGGATAAGGGAAAGTGAGCTAAGCTCCATTCAACGGGACATATGAGGGGAGATAAGGAGAGTGTTAGCTTTATGCTTCACTTATGAGACATGTTTGACACTATGAGTCTATATTTGGTGTGTTCGATATCCGCGTATTCGATGAGTGACGATAAAGCTCACTTTTATGTTTCATAGCTTAAGTGCCAAATTATCTTAAAATTTATATATGTGTAACATGATGTATGCGAAAATGAGTATATGACCATTATGCAATTTATCTATAAAGATGTTTTGAACATTGTGATATATGATTGAATGTTAGGTGATTATATGTGTAATAAGATATATGCTTAAAACTGAATATGTTTACCATGTAAAAGAACTAATAATAATGCATGAGTAGGTATATTATGATACAAAAGTTGGAACTATTAAGGTTATGCTATATGGTTGTTTCGTTAATGCTTGATGAATTGCTTGCATGGTAGTTGTTCTAGGCATTCACTGAGCTTGTTAAGCTCACCCACTCCCTTCTTTAACCATTGCAGATTAGTAGTGTGCCGGTGTGAGCGGTGTGGTTTCTGAGAGGTGATCCAAGAAAGTTTATTTATTATTTTCGTAGGTATCCTATATTTATTTACATTTTGGGGAATGAGGAAATATGATATACTCATTATAGCCCTATTGAGCTCTATACATTATGTTGGTTTTTGGTTTGATTTATAAGGATTACATGTTATTGTTAAGCTTGGGCTCATGAACTTGTGGGTGGATTGAGGTTACTTGCTCGAAGATAGTTTTGTGATATTGACATGTTAATTAGGCCATTGAATGATTATTTGTGAAAGTAATTGATGCATGATGTTTAGGAACTAAATTGGAATGGGTTAATTACTTATATATGCTACATTTTTTAGGTTAGGGGTAGAGGTATGCATAATCGAGTTTTAAAGTTGATACCACTGTGTTTTGAAATGTGCAAGAAGTCAAAATAGAGATTTGGTATCGATATCTTTTCTCGAGTATCAATACTCGAGAAAATTTATCGATACTTCATGATAAGTACTGATAATTTTTGAGACTTTGATTTTTAATCGAGAAATGGAATGCAAGTGTGGTATCATTTTTCTAGGTTGTATCGATACTATTTAAAGAAAATATCGATCCCTTAGTGTTAGTATCGATACCTACGAACCTTGTTTGAGAATTTTGCTGAATGGACCTTATACATGTTTTAATATGTTTATAAGACTATTTAATGTAAGTTTAGCTCGTGATAATGATAACTAGCTAGTATAATTGACTTAAGACCGATGTAAATAGCAAACTAATGGATGTTTTGTTGGAATGAGCTTTTGCTTGTTGGACATGAGGCGATGGTGTGACATCCTGATATTCGGGCTTGGCAACTAGGTTGGGTATGGGGTCTTACAAGGGAAAATTTGTAAAATGAATATTATGAGTCATATGCATCAAAATAAGTTTAATATGTATTTGAAATTGATAAATTGAATTTAACTATTATATAGATCAAGAATTGAGCCTTACAGTGGATAACCGAGGAAAAGGAAAAATCACAGATTAGTCCCTACTAATATGCTCGCTAGTCGAATATACTATGTAAGTTCATAGTATAAATATATGAATATATTTATGTTTTATGTTGTTATGAAATAGTTAATCAAATTGTGGTTGAATTGTTAATGTTAGATTGAGGTTATTAACTATTTACGATTATAAGGCGAGAGGATCTATTTGTGAGGTGATAAACATACATGATTTATATATGTTTTCAAAAAGAACCTAATTGATTTACAACATGTGTGTGGATATTCTGGAAGTTTCTCTGATTTATAAACATGATAAATTTTGTTAAAATGCCTGTTTGAACGTAATTCACGGTTAGGATATGATTAGGATGCCAATAGGGTTAGAACGCACGCTTGTACAAGACTGAACTTCAGTGCCTCAGTATACACTTCGGTGTCTTTATTTGCACTTCACTACCTTTGATTGCACATTTGTGCCTCTATTTGCACTTTGGTGCCTCCGATTGTACATTTGTGCCTCTATTGCACTATGGTGCTTTTATTTAGCATTTTGATGTTCTCTGGTGTGATGTAGTTACCAGAGTATCCGAGTTATGTTACTATAGTTCATCGGGCTATTAAAGTTGTGATTGATCTTTAAATGAATAGTTAATACTTGTGCTTATCCATCGAAAGATTTATTGATACGAGTCACAAAAGCCCAAATTCTTGAAGGCGAGGCCCAATAAGAAGATTCCAAGCCCAATCAAGAAATCCACCCATACTTAGTTGAAAATCAGGCCAAATTGTCAAAGTGGCCCAAGTTGTAAAGTTTTATTTTTATTTATTTATTTATTTATTTTATTTAGTTTAAATTTTTATATTCAGTCCAAGAGTCCCAAATAAAAGACCCTTGGCCGAATTTCCATATTAAAATAATTAGGAGTTTTTTTTAGTTTTAGTTTTAGTGTTCTAATTAAATTAGGAAAACATTTGAAAGGCCTATTTATATGGCTTGGCCAGCCACCCTACATAATATTACAATTACATTGAAAATTTCAGATTTGATTTAAGTGAAAATTCTCTTTGAGTTCTTCAAGGATTTTCTCTTGAGTTTTCTTTAGAAGTTGTTTTAACAATCTTTTTGATTGTGGGAGCCATCTTCAACCTTCTTCTTGCCATTGATATTCTTTGGAGGGGAGATTAGAGCCGTTTGAAGGGAGTTGTGAGATCTTTCGAGATTTCAAGGCTTCTTAGGACTTATCTTTTAATTTCTTACTGTCAATTCTTTCTTTATTTCTACTTGTGCTGAATCATTATCTAATCTATTTTTTGTTCTTATTGTGTTTTCAGCCTTTTTCTATCTTAAGGAATCAGCCCAAAAATCCCTAATTTCTAGGGTTTTTCCATGCTCTTTTTGGGTGAAATTAGATTGTCGAAATTTGGGGAAAACTATCTTGGTGTTCAATTGGGCAGAATCACAATCTCCTTGAGGGTTTCAAGAACCCTAACACTTATTTCTATTCTCAATTTGATTCTTTGCTGATTTGGGGATTTTATTTCAGATCTGAAAATTCAAAAAAATCTAATCTTTTAATTTTCTGTTTCGTTTCAGATCTAATTGTTTAGGGTTTTCGTAGGAGTTTCTCGTGACTTGGCAACTCGATCTTGGTCCGCACGCAACCCCGTATCATTTGGTATCAGAGCCTCGACTTTCCTCTATCGAACGGGAGTAATGGCAATTGAGTCCACTGAAAAGAATAGCCATGAAATAGTAAATAGCAACACAAACAAGCTTGTAGTCCAATTATAAGCATAATAGAACAGGTATAACGCAAGTGAATGGACAGATTCAGATTACCATGCAAACAATCTAATTTACTCACCACTGCCTCGTCAAATATTTGAAACAAAGATGGACATGTTTTAAGGCATTCAGTCGTCTCACATTGTTCCCACAAACCATGAATAAATTGCGAGTAATAAATCAAATGGTAAACATAATCGTCACAAGTAGGTATTTGAAAAGATTCACATGGTTCACAGAGTTGCATAATCATACCATGCATTAATCGACGGTCTATAGATTCACTCACACATGCATTATCAAAAACAAGAATCTTTTTATCAACTATCAAAACAGATAGATCATCAATAAATAAAATAGGACAGTCAAGCACGTTTCGATCTAAGTGTTCATCAACATGATCTTTATCACTATTCGAGGAGTACAAAAGTGTTTCAAAGGTTTCAAGCATCTTACCTCGATAAGCAGAAGAATAAGGGTCGATTTTACCTTTTTCATTTAAAACAAACCTTCGCTCATCGGGGGCATAGTGTAGTCGAATCTCCGTTGTTGAGTTAACCTTTGTCAAATGGAACTCAAACTTCATGTACAACCACATAAACTGTTTAAGGCACGAATATAAATTGAAAACAAATTTGGAAAATTTCGTTACCTTATTCTCCAAAACAGATTTGGACGAATTCGAGGATTTTACACAAGGTAAATCAAGAGAATAACAAATCACGCTTCTTTTCGTAATGACTTTATCAACCACAATCGAAGAGTAACAATTAATCGGATCAAAATGAGGGGATCTTTTAAGAACTAAGTCACCAAAAGTTTTATCAATAATTTTCAAATCTGCACTGGACTCGGTTTCTAAAATTTCCTTACCTCGCTTACCTTCGGGATCATGTAGTGTGATTTCATCTTTGCCTAAGTTGATCGTATGAAAGCGTCTTTCATTTGAGAGGTATTGAAGTTGAAAGTTATCTTTCGATCTTTCAAGAACCTGAAAAGTAGCAACACAAGAAAAATTCATATCTTGGTTAGTGGAAACATTCCTCACTAGCCTTTCCTCGTCTTTTTCTTTTGTTTCTTTTTCTAACTCATTTTCTCTTCTTTCTTCAACTTCTTTTTCAAATTTCTTTTTTGTTTCACATTCCTTTTCACTCTCAATCTCTTTTTGCTCTTTTTCATTCATTTTTTCTTTTTCCTCACTTATTTTAACAGAATTTCTCAGTTTGATTTGGTCCTCATGGACTTGTTCCGGAGTGAGCGGCACTAAGGTAAGTTTCTTTCCTTGATGCTTGAAGGAATACCTATTGGTACGACCATCGTGAGTGACTTTTCGATCCAGTTGCCATGGTTCTCCTAGCAATAAATGGCAGGCTTGAATAGGTACTACGTCGCACACGACTTCGTCTTGATATTTACCGATAGAAAAGGCGATGCGCACTTGTTGAGTGACCTTAAATTGGCTTTCGTTGCTAAGCCCTTGTAGTTGATAAGGTCGTGGATGCTTGGTAGTGGTTAAGCAAAGCTTTTCCACCATCGTCGTGCTGGCTACGTTCGAGCAACTTTCACCATCAATAATAACTCTACAAAGCTTACCTTGTACATGGCAGCGAGTATGAAAGAGATGTTCTCGTTGCTGCTCGCTCTTTGGTTTTGCCAAAGAGGGTTGTCCACGATCATGAAGATCATAATCAGTTCTAGGGACACGCCGAGGAGCGCGCCTATGAGCAGGAGGCTGGTTATCCACATCGTCTTTAATTTGATCTCGATATTGAGGCTCTTGATTCAACCGCACCTCATTGATAGTAGCAGTCAACGCTCGAAGTGCAACAGCCTGTTCGTCCAACTGTTGTTGGAATTTTTTAAATATGTCACTAGTATTATCACCTGTAGACATTTTTTTTTAAAACCTGCAAAACACTCAACACTCAAAAATAAAAGTTATCAAACCTCACCGTTAATCACTCAAAAAGAAAAAATCAAATTCTCAATGAGGTCGAATTCAATCTTGTGAGTTCTTTATCAGAGTTTATATCAACCAATTAGAGAGTGTGAACCAAACTACCAAAGAATCCTAATTTGCACTAGGATGCCAAAAACTGACGAGACACCAATTGATTCGTGTTGCACCGAGGAAGAAGTTGTGCACACGTTTAAATCCTACTAACACAAGAAACAAGAAGGTGTTAGATAATGTAAAGGAAGAATAAAGGGAAACAAATGAAAACCTACAGCTAAGAATCAATAAAAATTGCTGAAAACAGAAAACCCGAAAAACTGCGGAGTGACTTGACAACTTCGTTCAAGGTGTTCCCGACTTCCAAAAATCACGAAATTAAATCTGGAGTGTCCTTATATATTGAATTTTTGATCTGGAAATTTTGGGCACCAAATTCAACCCGCTAAATCTTTTTTTAAATTTTTATTGAATTTCGTATTTTTTGATTTTTTTGACTTTTTTGACTGATTTTTTGCGGGAATAATTTTTTTATATTCAATCACAGTGCCAAAAACATGTATGTAAAATTTCAGATCAATCGGACAACGTTTACCCACTCAAATGAATTTTTTTTGAACAATTTTTCTGGGTAAAACTGTCATTTATGCTTTAAAAAATAGAGATCAGTTTAGAAATCAACCAAGAACACCCAAAACGCCCAAAATCTGATACCAAATGATACGGGGTTGCGCGCGGACCAAGATCGAGTTGCCAAGTCACGAGAAACTCCTACGAAAACCCTAAACAATTAGATCTGAAACGAAACAGAAAATTAAAAGATTAGATTTTTTTGAATTTTCAGATCTGAAATAAAATCCCCAAATCAGCAAAGAATCAAATTGAGAATAGAAATAAGTGTTAGGGTTCTTGAAACCCTCAAGGAGATTGTGATTCTGCCCAATTGAACACCAAGATAGTTTTCCCCAAATTTCGACAATCTAATTTCACCCAAAAAGAGCATGGAAAAACCCTAGAAATTAGGGATTTTTGGGCTGATTCCTTAAGATAGAAAAAGGCTGAAAACACAATAAGAACAGAAAATAGATTAGATAATGATTCAGCACAAGTAGAAATAAAGAAAGAATTGATAGTAAGAAATTAAAAGATAAGTCCTAAGAAGCCTTGAAATCTCGAAAGATCTCACAACTCCCTTCAAACGGCTCTAATCTCCCCTCCAAAGAATATCAATGGCAAGAAGAAGGTTGAAGATGGCTCCCACAATCAAAAAGATTGTTAAAACAACTTCTAAAGAAAACTCAAGAGAAAATCCTTGAAGAACTCAAAGAGAATTTTCACTTAAATCAAATCTGAAATTTTCAATGTAATTGTAATATTATGTAGGGTGGCTGGCCAAGCCATATAAATAGGCCTTTCAAATGTTTTCCTAATTTAATTAGAACACTAAAACTAAAACTAAAAAAACTCCTAATTATTTTAATATGGAAATTCGGCCAAGGGTCTTTTATTTGGGACTCTTGGACTGAATATAAAAATTTAAACTAAATAAAATAAATAAATAAATAAATAAAAATAAAACTTTACAACTTGGGCCACTTTGACAATTTGGCCTGATTTTCAACTAAGTATGGGTGGATTTCTTGATTGGGCTTGGAATCTTCTTATTGGGCCTCGCCTTCAAGAATTTGGGCTTTTGTGACTCGTATCATTTATGCTAGTGAATGGTAATACATGAATTCTTCTTTTTGTTATTTATTTCATGAAATGTATATACGAAGATCTTGATTAAACTATTGAAGGAATGAAATACTTGCTAAATAATTACAGTGCAATATCCATTTGTTTTTGCAAATGTCTTGTTAGGTTTCTTTAATCTAAGTTGTTTTTTTGTTTCAATTGTTAAATTGAGGTAAGTTGGTTTAGATTTAGCTACGCACTTACTAAGCTATTTATTCTGTGTTTTATGTAGTTAACATTTTGTGGAACTTGTTAGATTGATCAACTTCAGGGATCACACTATCAAGCTTCTGTCTTAGTAGATTTTGACTTATTATTTCAATTTTGTGGCATGTATATAAGGGTATTTTGAGTTAATGAATTTGAAGTTCTAGTTGGAGTTGTAATGTGTTTAAAGTTGATATCTAAAGTGTTAAATTTCATGTTTTCATGGTAAGCTTATATGATGGATATGATGACATTATTTTGGAAATGTCATATTGATTTAAATTATGAAATGGTTGAACCTGAAATGTAATGTGTAGTTTGTGCTTTAGTTGATTGGTGAATTTTGAAATTGTGATATATTAATGTGCTAGCATATGATGAATTTTGTTAAGTAATAAGACATTGTTATGATTGAGTTTGGTGTGAGTTTATTTTGGTAATTGATAGATAAGTTTTTGTTTGATTAACTCATGGTTTAGGTGACAATTATGGTACATTACACATTGATGATTATATGAGTATTTAGATGAATGGTTTGAATTGTTTAATTAGGTTGGATGAGAAGGTGCCTTATGGAATATTGGTTTGAGCAAGGAATTTGACATGTTTTGACATTATTTTGATGTGTTTTGAATGATTTGAATGAATGGTTTTGGTATTCTTGGGACTTAAGTAAACCATTGTCGAAAATCATGTATTTCAAGGTACTCATTGGCATACAAGGTGTGACACACGGTCGTGTGTCTCACACAGGTATGGGACACGATCGTGTGCTCTGTTTAATTTTGGTAATTTTAGGGTCACATGACAACAGTTAGTTACACGGTCTGAGGACACGACCGTGTGTCTCCTTCTACATCATCTTTCCTTTCACACACAGTTGAGTGACACGACCATGTCTATTACACCACAAAACCTCCATCCTATCACACGGCCGTGTGACCCTTGCTTTTAGTTTTTACCTTACTTTTATGTGATGTTCCAAATTGGTCCCTACTTGTTTCCGAATAGTTTTTAAAGTTTCATAGGCTTGATTTAAGTCCTATTTTAGTACGAATACCATGATTATTGAATGGATAACTGTTGATAATTTATTTAAGTTAAAAATTTGAAAGGAATTGTATGCTTTTGTTCTTTTGATTGTTGTAGCATCCTATAACCCTAATCCGGTGACAAATGGGGTGAGGGTGTTAGATTTAGTGGTATTAGAGCTACAATTTAGTCAATTCTAGGATGAAAGTAATGCGTATCGAGTCTAGAATATACATGCCACATATACATGTGATAGTGTGAGGTTTTTCATCCGACCTAGTTTTGTTTTTCTTATAGATATAAGATGTCGGCCAAAACAAATCATGCTGTAGTTGATGAAGTAGAAAGTAATGTTCCAACTTCCAATCAGGAAGCGAGTCAAAGTATGTTAGTTCTGCAATCGTTCAATAATGAAATGAAAAATACCTTTATGCCATGATTAGTTATTGGTTTAATGAATTCATGAGAACCAACCCTGCAGCTCCGCAACCTTCCACCCTGACTGTGCCTCTTCTGGCACCTCATGTCGGTAAACTCTGTAAGCGTCGGGCTGAAGAGTTTAGAGGTAAAGATGATGATCATATGGCCAGAGTTGAATATTGGCTTGAGAATGCATAGTGAGTCTTTACAGAATTAATGTGTTCACTCAAAGACAGCCTGCAATGTGCAATTTTGTTACTGAAAGACAAAGAAGAAATAATTCAAAAAGAAAAATGTTAGTTGCTTATACCTAGAGAAAAAGAAGAAAGAGCTCCTTGAATTAAAGTAAGGGAATTGGTATGTAGCCAAGTATGAACAGGAATTTGCCCGTTTGAGTAAATATGCACAGGGTATTCTGCCAACTAAAAGAAGAAATGTGTATCCAATTTTAAGATGCTTTGAATGATGAAATCTGAGTGATAATTAGAGCTTTGAAATTGTGGGAATTTGTGGAATTGTTTCAGCATGCTCAAAAAATGGAAGAAATTTGTAAAGATCAAAAGGCAATAAGATATGAGATCTCGGGATTTTAGAAAATGAGGACCAGCTAGATCTGTAACCCCGTAAACTCGGCCTATATGTTATGACTGAATCTCGAATATCACATTGGCCATGATAATGACGCAGAAAATCGTTTAACTAAGTTCTCTTAATAATCATCCTTAATTTTAAGATGTCATGTTGATTTAGTTTAAGAAAAGCCAATTATTGTCTATAGATTTCCTTTTCAAAGATTTTGTCAAAAACATCTATTTTTCTAAAAAAACTCAAGTATTGATGGTTTTTTAGAAAACTTCATTTTCGAAGTAATTGATTTGTTAAATTGATGATGTTCTATATTACTTTATGTTGTTATGATTTTTTACCCATACTGGGCTTTAAAAGTTCACCTCCTTTAATTTCTCACTTTTCAAATAATAATCAAGGTTAAGATGGGCTCAACTTTCGGAGGTGCACTCGAAAATTTTCTGAAAATCTACTTTATTTTGGTACTTGATATTTTGGGGTTTGTTTTTATTCTGTGGACTGTGGCATGAGACTTTCCTTTGGATGTCAATTTTTGGGATTGATTTGAATGATTAGAGTTTTAAAATTATCACCTAAAGATGATTTGTGAAATTGGTAAATAAAATCAGATATTTTTCAAACTCAACATTTCATTTTTGAAACTCAACACTACCTACTTATTAAACTGAAATTTACAAGATATATCAAATCTACGTTTTCAAAATAATGAATGAGTTTTAGTTATGTTAGTTTTACTATAAAAATGTGAATTGAGATGAGATGCAATTACATAGGACATGTGTTCATGATTATTGTTGTGAAAATGTATATGTAGGGATGTCAAACATGCGAAGTGACAGTGGTAATAATGTGCTTATGGTGCAAATATGCAGTGATAGTGAGTGGAAAATAAGTAAGAAATATATTTGTGTTTAACAACGGATATTGTGGCCTTGTGATTCTTGAGACCATTGGATATAGTTGGCATGCCATAGGATAGTGAGTACTAACTTATATGTTATATGATTTGGGCATTAAGGCCCTGGGACATGTTGGAGGGAAAAGGGAATGTGATCAAAGCTCCAATCAATGGGACATGTGAGGGAAATAAGAAGAGTGTTAGCTTTATACTTCACTTTTGGGACACGTTTGACTCTATTAGTCTATGTGGAATGTTGGAGATTTGTGTATCCAATGAGTGATGATAGAGCTCACTTTTATGTTTCATAGCTCAAATGTCAATTTTTCTATAAACATGTTTTTGAGTATTATGATATATGCTTAAATGTTATATGATGATATGAGTATTGTGATATATGCTTAAATGTTATGTGATTATATGAGTATTGTGATATATGCTTAAATGTTATGTGATTATATGAGTATTGTGATATATGCTTAAATGTTATCTGATTATATGAGAATTGTGATATATGTTTGAATGTTATGTGATTATATGAGTATTGTGATATATGCTTAAATGTTATGTGATTATATGTGTAATATATGATATATGCTTAAAAGTAAATATAATTACCGTGTAAAAGAACTAGAAAATAATACATGAGTAAGTATAATATGACACTAGAGTTGGAATTGTTGATGTAACACCCTTAACCCGTAATCGTCGCCGAATTAGGGTTAAGAGGCATTACTAATCAAAACAGACATTCGATAAAGTTCAATTTTTTTAAATATTAAACATGCAAAATTTTAAGCTTCTCTTTTGACCATTTTGAACCAAAAAAAATAAAGCCATTTTCGTATAGCTATTAATCTCATATACAATATATATAGAAGTACGACCTTGAAAATATTATCTAGCCTGTACATGCCATAAGTTAAAATTTAAACATTTTAATACCGAGACAGTAGATAGAGTGATGATCTTGCTGACGATCCCCGAACTTGAAGCTTGATCTTTAAGTAAAAAAAACAGAAAGGCATATAAACAAACAAAGTAAGCTTTTATAGCTTAGTAAGTCTATAGCATAACTAATATATAAATAATTATATAATTTCCTGGTACACTTAATGAATTCGCAATATACCATATATGTTGTCATTTGAATAATTGCTATTCATAATCATCTTATTTATAACCAAATAAATGAACTCATAGAATTCATATCAACGAGTACATATGTATATAAACAACATGCACACAACCAATTGTGTATATAAAAACTCATCAAAATCTTATAACCAAATACACTTACATATCATTTACATATAATCGAATGCATACATAATTTATCAACACTTAAAACTGAATGCATATACAATTTAAAACATGAATAGCCGAATGTGTATATACATATATGCTTAACAAATATTATCATCGAATGCATATACACTTTAAACATAAATAGCCAAATGCTTATACACATAACAAATATTATCACCGAATGTATATACATGTTCTTCAAATACATATGACATAATTTATATGCATATCCATCATATTTAAACACATAATATAAACAGATTCACCGGCACTTAGCCTGCTAGGTTTTAAAACCTGATTTAGTACACCGGCTTTTAGCCTGCTAGACTTATAGTCCAAATTGTTTCACCGGCATTAAGCCTGCTAGACATAAAGTCTGAAATATTTCACCGGCATCAAACCTGCTAGAGGTAAAGTCTGAAACATTCGATCACCTTATAATGATCCAAACTAATAATTTCATACCTTCAATTCCATTCAAAAACTTTTACATGAATATATATACATAATCGAATATTTCCATATACATATATAAATTTCATACTTAAATTCATTACAAGAACATATACATGTATACCTGCATAATTGAATCTCATATAAGCTTATATAAATGTCCTTCCTAAATTCAATAAAAGAACATATACATATATGTAAGCATGCTCATCCGAATATAGCATATACATATAAATTACACTCACATATACATAACTATTCGAAACTACATATACAATAATAAGTTACATATCTTTAATCAAATCCAAGAGTTTATACATGTATATACCTATATATATTCGAACCTAATATATATGTTATACATACCTTCGATTAAAATCAAGAATTTATACATATACAACATTCATACTTTAATTAAATTCAAGGACTTATATATAAATGTATATATATTCGAGCATTATATACATATAAATATATACATACTCATACCTTTATCTAAATTCAAGACTTGTTCATGTATTTACATATATATTCGAATCTAACATATGTATACATACTTTCCTACCTAAATTGAATACAAGAAATTTACATATATGTAATACATTTCTTACCTTTATTTCAACCCGTAAATCTATACAAGATTATACTTGTATATTCGAACATGCTATATATATAAATATCATCCATACTTCAAAATTTATTCAATCAATATACTTTTAATTATAGCTCAACACAAAATTCAATTAGTATACATGTATAAATATTAAATGAATAACTTTTAATTACTAATAGACTTACCTCTGGCAGTGTAAAATCGAAACCAGACGATTAGTCGACGACTTAAGCTTTTTCCCGTCCAACTGCGATTTCTTTGGTTCTCGGTCTAAATATATTCAAAATGAGCTAGTTTAAATATTATCACATTCAATTTAGTCCAAAAACACATAAATGGGAAAATACCATTTTACCCCTAACATTTACACATTTTGCAATTTAGTCCCTATTGCATAAAACACAAAATACATAAAATTTGTCCACACTATACAGAGGCCAAATGTACCTAGTGCTCATACAAGTCCACACATTTCATTTATTTCACATTTTAGTCCCTCAAAAATTTAATTTCACAATTTAGCCCTAATTACTCAATTTCACCAAAAATTCAAAGACAAAACATGTTAATCTTTCACATATCTTTCATTTTTCATCATCAACTATCTCAAAGCTCAAGTATTCATCAATGGCACATTTAAAAATCATCAAAAATTCAAAAAATTAAGACATGGGTTTTGAAGTATTCAAAGCAACGATCTCAAAAACGTAAAAATTATAAAAAATCGAGCTAAAACGAATCTTAAATCAAGCTTGAATATGGTCGAATCTATGCTTGTGTTTTTCTCTTCTTTCTTTTCTATAGTTTTGGCTAAACATGGATGATAACAATTGAATTTTTACTTTTGTTTTAATTAACATATATTAGTATTTTTTTATTTACCTTATTAACCTTTATTAAATAATTTATATTTCATATAACGTAAGGATAAAGTTGTCTATAGTCACCCACTATCATTTAAATGGCCTAATTTCCATTTAAGACCCCCATTTTTAAAACACAACTACAATTGAGTGCTTTTAGATTTGACCCCTAAATTTTTATTTTACGCGATTAAGTCATTTTATCAAATTAAGCACTCAAACGATCAAATTTCATACGAAATTTTCACAATATTAATTCACACACTGCAAATACTAAAAATAATATTAAAATATTTTTCTGACTCATATATGTGGTCTTGAAACCACTTTGTTCGATTAGGGTCAAAATTGGGCTATTAGAACTCCCCCCCTTAGGGATTTTCGTCCTCGAAAATCTTATCGGTGAATAGGTTTGGATAATGTTCTTTCATTGCATCCTCTGGTTCCCAAGTTGCTTCTTCGACTTCGTGTTTCTGTCACAGTACTTTAACTAACAGAATTCTCTTGTTCTATAACTTTTTTAACGTCATGAGCCAAAATATTAATCGGTTATTCTTCGTATGACATATCAAATTTAATCTCAACCTCTGACGGATTAACCACATGTGAAGGATCAGATCGGTATCTACGAAGCATCGAAACATGGAATACATTGTGAATCTTTTCTAGCTCAGGCAGTAACAACAATCTATAAGCAACCGGCTTGATACGCTCAATAATCTCATAAGGTCCAATAAATCTCGGACTCAATTTACCTTTAGGATCGAATCTGAGTATTTTCTTCCACGGCGAGACTTTCAAAAACACTTTGTGCCCAATTTGAAGCTCTATATCTTTTCTTTTCAATTCTGCATAAGATTTCTGACGATCCGATGCTTCCTTCAAACTATCCCAAATCACTTTCACTTTCTGCTCAATTTCTTTAATCAGATCAACCCTGTGTATCTTATTCTCGCTAAGCTCGGTCCAATACAATGGTGTACGACATTTACGACCATATAAAGCCTCGTAGGGTGCCATTTTGATGCTATACTGAAAGCTATTATTATACACAAATTCAATCAAAGGCAAGTATCGTTCCCACGTACCTTCAAACTCAAGAATGCAACATCTCATCATATCCTCAAGTATCTGAATAATTCATTCAGACTGACCATTTTTCTGGGGATGAAAAGCAGTGCTAAAATGCAGTTTAGTACCTAATGCATCTTGTAGTTTCTTCTAAAACTGCGATGTGAATCTCGGGTCTCTGTTCGAAACAATGGAAATAGGTACCCCGTGCAGTCTTACAATCTAGGAAACATATAATTCAACAAGTTTTTCAAGTGAATAATCAGTATAGACCAGAACAAAATGAGCCAATTTAGTCAACGGTAAACTAGATACAAAATCCATCGTGACTCTGTCCCACTTCCATTCAGGTATCATGATCGACTGAATTAATCCCGAAGGCACCTGATGCTCTGCTTTTACTTGCTGACATATTAAATACTTCGAAACAAAGTCAGAAATGTCTTGTTTCATACCGCGCCACCAATATTGCTGTTTTAAATCATTATACATTTTCGTGCTACCTGAATGAATAGATTATTGACTATTATGAGCTTCATTCAAGATCATCTGAATTAACTATAAATTTTTCGAAACACATAATCGGTTTCTGAATCTCAAACAATCCTCATCATCAACTAGAAACTCTGAATCAACATTCCAGTCACACTGAGCCCGTTTTGCAATTAATTCCTCATCGACTTTTTGAGCTTCACAAATCTATTGAACAAATAGCAATTTTGCTTTCAATTCAGCTATTATCGTACCATCATCAGACATAGCTATATGAGCATTCAATGCATGCAAAGAAAACAGTGATTTTTGACTTAAAGCATCAACGACAACATTAGCTTTTCTTGGATGAGAATCAATCACAAGCTCGTAATCTTTTAGCAACTCTAGCCACCGTTGCTGTCTCAAATTCAGATTCTTCTGACACATCAAATATTTTAGACTTTTGTGATCAGAATAAACATGACATTTTTCACCGAAAAATAATGGCGCCATATCTTCAATGCAAATACAATAGCTTCCAACTCCAAATCATGTGTTGGATAATTCCTTTCGTGCGGTTTTAGCTGTCTCGAAGCTAAGCTATGACCTGACCTTCCTGCATCAATACACAAACCAGACCATTTAAAGATGCATCACTAAAAATAACAAATTCTTTTCCTAATTCTGCTGGATTAATACTAGAGCTTCAGTCAACAAAGCTTTCAACTGGTCGAAGCTTTTCTGACACTTTTGTGACAACTCAAATTAAACATATTTCTGAAATAGCTTCATCATCAAAGTCGCAATCATAGAAAAACCTTTCACGAACCATCCATAGTAACCAGCGAGTCCTAGAAAACTCCAAACTTCAGAGACATTTCTCGGAGGTTTCCAATCAAGTATAGCTGAAATTTTACTCAAATCAACCCGAATACCCGATGCTGATACAACATGGCCCAGAAAACTAACTTCGCATAACCGGAACTCACATTTACTGAACTTTGCATACAACTATTTATCTCGCAAAGTTTTTAACACAAGTCTCAGATGTTCAGCATGCTCGATTTCATCACGATAGTAGATCAGAATGTCATCTATGAAAATACCACAAACCGATCCAAATACTGTCTGAAGATTCGATTCATCAAATCCATGAAAACAACAGGTGCATTTGTAAGTCCAAAAGGCATAACCAGAAACTCGTAATGTCTGTACCTCGTTCTAAAATAGTCTTTAGCACATCAGAGTCTTTAACTCACACCTGATAATAGCCTGATCTCAGATCTATCTTTGAAAACATACCAGCCCCTTTTAACTAATCGAACAAATCATCTATTCGCGGCAATGGATATTTATTCTTTATAGTCACCTTATTGAGTTACCGGTAGTCAATGTACATTCTCATCGTTCCATCTTTCTTTTTCACAAATAGAACTGGTGCACCCCAGGGAGAGAAACTCGATCGTGCGAAACCTCTATCTGTCAACTCTTGCAACTGTGCTTTCAACTCTTTTAATTTAGTCGGTGCCATACGGTACGGAGCTATCGAAATCAGAGTCGTCCTCGATACTAACTCAATACCAAACTCTACCTCTCGAATAGGTGGCAAACCTGACAATTCTTCGGGAAACACATCTAAATAATCACACACAACTAGTACAGATTCAATCTTCTTTTCAGTCACTTTACTATCAAGAACATATGCAAAGTAAGCTTCACAACCTTTTCTTACATACTTCCGAGCCAACATCGAGGATATCACTGCCGATAAACCATTAAGATCATTAGATTCAATCTGAATAATCTCATCATTCTGGCATCTTAAATCAATAGTCGTTCTTTTGCAGTTAACCATAGCATCGTGTAAAGTCAACCAGTCCATACCTAGAATAATGTCAAGCTTGTCAAATGGCGACAACATCAAATCAGCCAGAAAACACGAATCTCGAATCATCAACAAACAATTCTTACACACTTTGTCAACAAAACACACCAGCCCAGGGGGTTTGATACTCTAATCACAAACTCAGTAGACTCAACAGGCAAAGTCTTACTGGATACTAAAGTCTCACACACATATGAATGAGTCGGACTAGGATCAATCAATGCAATAACATTAGTATCATAAAGAGTGAAAGTACCAGTAATCACATCAGGGGAAGAAGCCTCCTCACGAGCGCGTATAGCGTATGCTCTGGCAGGTGCACGAGCCTCAGATAAAACTATCGTATCTTTTGTCCCTCTCTGACTGCCACTTACATTTCCTGTAGGTCTGGGTGGTCTACCTCGCACTGACATTTGGCTCGGTCTGGTAATCTGAGCAGTGTTTTGCTAGGCTATCATCGGGCACTTCTGAATAAAATTATCCTTCGATCCACACTTAAAACAAGATCGGTCATGCAATCTAAAATCTTTAGGATGCCATTTACCAAAATGCTTGCACTCTGATCCATTATGTCAAACATTGTCAATACTAGCAACTGAAGTGGCTCGTGAGCTCACAGGAGGTCGATCTCGATTTCGTCTAGAAAAGCCTGCAGTAGCTTTAGATCAGCTACAATCCTCTCTGAATTTCTTTGAGGTCGACTGGAACGATTTACTGAATGTTCTTTTATGAGAATCGCTAGCTTCAAAGTCAGCTTTTCTCTTCTCTTTCCTTAGCTCTTCGGCTTTGCAAGCTCGTTCAACAAGTATCACAAACTCTTTTATCTCAAGTATGCCAACTAACAGTTTAATGTCTTCATTTAGCCGATCTTCAAATCTCTTACACATGATAGCTTTGGTTAACACACACTCTAGAGCATATCTACTAAGTCGCACAAATTCCCGCTCATATTCAGTGACAGTCATACGACCCTGTTTAAGTTCAAGAAACTTTTTACGTTTCTGATCAATGAATCTTTGACTGATATACTTGTAGCGAAACTCAATCTGAAAGAATTACCAGGTGACACACTCTTTTGGTCCGACCGACACTAAAATGTTCCACCAATGATAGGCAGAATCGCGTAACAATGATATGACACATTTCAAACACTTGTCGGGTGTACATGACAGTTCTTCAAATACACGAATAGTGTTATCGAGCCAACATTTAGCCCGTTCAGCATAATCATTAACTGTAGCCCTGAACTCTTCGGCCTAATATTTTCTAATTTTATCAATAGGGGGATCAATCATCAGAGGTATCACAGGTATCGAAGATAGATTAGTCGAGGGTGGAGGTTATTGCGCAGCCAGATTTGTACGGATATATTAAGTAAACCAGTCATTCATCATTTGGAAAAAGGCTTGTTTAGCCTCTCCCTCCTGGTTACTCGAGGTCAGTCTATAATCTACCGGCTCTGTCCCTTGCGCAAGAGCAGGCGCTCTACACTCAACATCATCAGCAACGGCTCGATCGGGATCCATTACTATACAAAACACATTTCCAGATGTCAGACGTCATCACAGTATCACAGTATAAATTATGGCATGTATAGCTAGACTCACACTTGCTACGTTAGTCCTAGAACAGACTAAACTGTAGCTCTGATACCAATCGATTGCAACACCCCTAACTCGTAATCGTCGCTGAATTAGGGTTAAGAGGCATTACTAATCAAAAGACAAATCAAAACAAACATTCATTAAAGTTCAATTTTTTTTATATTAAACATGCAAAATTTTTGTATGGCTATTAATCTCATATACAATATATATAGAAGTACGACCTTCAAAATATTATCTAGCCTGTACATGCCATAAGTTAAAATTTAAACATTTTAATTCTGAGATAGTAGATAGAGTGATGATTTTGCTGACGATCCCCGAACTTGAAGCTTGACCTTTAAGTCTACAATAAAGAAACACATAAACAAACAAAGTAAGCTTTTATAGCTTAGTAAGTCTATAGCATAACTAATATATATAAATAATTATATAATTTCCTAATACACTTAATGAAATCGCAATATACCATATATGTTATCATTTCAATAATTGTTATTCATAATCATCTTATTTATATCCAAATATATGAACTCATAGAATTCATATCAATGAGTACATATATATATAAAGAACATGCATACAACCAATTGTATATATAAATACTCATCAAAATCTTATAACCAAATACATTTACATATCATTTACATATAGTCAAATGCATACATAATTATCAACACTTAAAACCGAATGCATACACAATTTGAAACATGAATATCCGAATGTGTTTATACATATATGCTTAACAAATATTATCATCGAATGTATTACACTTTAAACATGAATAACCGAATGCTTATAAACATAACAAATATTATCACCGAATTTGCATACATGTTCTTCAAATACATATGACATAATTCATATGCATATCCATCATATTTAAACACATAATATAAACAGATTCACTGGCACTTAGCCTGCTAGGTTTTAAAACCTAATTCAATAAATCAGCTTTTAGCCTGCTAGACTTATAGTTCGAATTGTTTCACCGGCATTAAGCCTGCCAGACATAAAGTCCGAAATATTTCACCGGCGTCAAACCTGCTAGATGTAAAGTATGAAACATTCGATCACATTATAATGATCCAAACTAATAATTTCATACCTTCAATTCCACTCAAAAACTTTTACATGAATATATATACATAATCGAATTTTTCCATATACATATATAAATTCATACTTAAATTCATTACAAGAACATATACATGTATACCTGCATAATCAAATCTCATATAAACTTATATAAGTGTCCTTCCTAAATTCAATAAAAGAACATATACATATATGTAAGCATGCTCATTTGAATATAGCATATACATATAAATTACAACTCACATATACATACCTATTCGAAACTACATATACAATCATGAGTTACATATCTTTAATCAAATCCAAGAGTTTATACATGTATATACCTATATATATATTCGAACCTAATATATATGTTATACATACCTTTGATTAAAATCAAGAATTTATACATATACAACATTCATATATATACATACCCAGACCTTTATCTAAATTCAAGACTTATTCATGTATTTACATATATATTCAAATCTAACATATGCATATCTACATGCTTATTCAAATATCAACTATACTTATATACATTTCTTACCTTCTGATGTGATCCCGATCGCATCATGTAATGGCACCACACATTACTGTCGAGTTTGGCCTAAACATGAGGGCCCCAAGTGCAAGATGAAGCTCCTTTTCAGCTCAATTAAACTTCTTTTCACGCGGTTCAGCTCATTCGAGCTCAATTCAGCTCATTCAAGCTCATTCGAGCTCAATTTAGCTCATTGAGCTTGTTATTAGCACTTCAGCTCATTTAATTTATCTTAGTTCATTTAATTGGCTACAATAAAGTTTTAGTTATTTTAGATTAAGTGTTTAATAAATTTATTTAAGTGCTAAATATGTTTTTAAGTCATTTAATTTGTCTAAATTACTACAGTAATTTAAGTTGTCTTTAGCCCATTTAATTTATTTTAGTCTTAACAGCTATTTAAAGTGTCCTAAGCTAAGACAACTTAATTAAGCTCATTAAAGGTGTCTTGACCGAATTTTAATGGCTATTTTTTAGGTGTCCATTCAGCTGGAATCAGCTTGGTGCATGGACGGCATTAAAGGGAGCATAATACACCAATTAATTTGGCAGCTCATTTCTCTTCCTAAAGGGGCTGTTCGTGCATAGCAAAGGACAAAGAAGTGTCCACACCTGACCATTCAGCTCAAATATCCTTTTCACAATTGGTGGCTGTTCAAAATCACCCTTTCACATTTGTGATTGATTACATCCACAAGTTCACACTCAAGGGCTGTGTGCCCAAGATGCCACTAAATGCTGCTGCGGTTCATTAGGCTTCTCAAGGCTGATTTAATGAAGAGAATTGAAGTCATTAGCTGTTCAGAACGTTGAACTCTTCTAGCCTAATAAATCAGTTCATTTATTCAGCTGAATTGGGACTTTAAGCTGCTGCACATTACCGTTTCCAAGGCCTAGAACATTTCAAAAGGATTGAGCTTAGTTATTAAGAAATTTTAGCTTATTAATTAGCTCATTTAAGCTAGTTATTACTGACCATTCAACTAGGCTTCTTTTTTTACTATAAATATGTTGTAATCAGAATGTTGGAGGGACTTTTGCCAAATTTATGCCAAATTTTAGACTTGTGAGATCATCCAATTCTCCTTGTTCTTTGTTGAGACTGAATCGACTTATCAAACTTTCTTGTGGCGTCAATTCTTTTCCTTGTTAACCGAACTTATCACCTTGTTGGTGTGGCATTCCTATACCGCTGGTTCCTACCATTCTTGGTAGAGGGTCAAGGTTTAATCTTCCATTTCCGAAACAAAATTCACCTAAGTGCCTAGTTAAGATTCGGGTCAACAATTCCCTTTATTGTTGGTTCTCTCTTTGGAATTAGCCAATTCCATCTATTCAGTCCATTACCTATCTTGCATCTTTCATTTAAAACCTTTTCTCATTTGTTACAACAACCGTTTTACTAGAAATTCTAAGCGAAACTCGGACAAGCAACTTCTTACTCGAATTCACGATTGCGTGACACATACGACTCGAGACATCCATAACCGAGCTCGTATCACCTTTATTTCAACCCATAAATCTATACAAGATTATACTTGTATATTCGAACATGCTATATATATAAATATCATCCATACTTCAAAATTTATTCAATCAATATACTTTTAGTTATAGCTCAACACAAAATACAATGAGTATACATGTATAAATATTAAATTAATAACTTTTAATTGCTAATAGACTTACCTCGAGCAGTGTAAAATCGAAACCAAACGGTTAGTCGATGACTTTAGCTTTTTCTCAATCCAACTCCGATTTCTTTGGTTCTTGAGCTAAATATATTCAAAATGAGCTAGTTCATATATTATCACATTCAATTTAGTCAAAAAACACATAAATGGGAAAATACCATTTTTCCCCTGACATTTACACTTTTTACAATTTAGTCCCTATTGCCTAACACACAAAATACATAAAATTTGTCCACACTATAGAAGGGCTGAATGTACCTAGTGCTCATACAAGTCCATACATGATACGAGTCACAAAGGCCCAACCCAAGCTCAAGAACGTGATGGGCTCAAATTACCACAAGGCCCAATAACTAGGTCAAAGGCCCGACAAATGCGTTCCAAAATAAATAAGACCATTCAAGATTTTGTTAGCAAGGCCTTAGATGCGTACACGAAAGAAAAATAAAATCAAGATTCACTTTCTTGTTTTCAAGAAAACCAAGAAACCGAATCTTGGCCCAATCTTGCTGTTTGGAGTGATTTCAGTAATCAGAAAATCAAGATTTCAAATCTTGCAAATCTTGGTCCAAGAAACCGAATCTTGCAGCCAAGGCACATTGGATCTCTGTTACGAGCATCAACGAACCAATTTCGGTAGGAGATGGAATACAAGCCCAAGTTCTTGAAGGCAAGGCCCAATAAGACGATTCCAAGCCCAACCAAGAAGTCAAAATCATACTCAGACCAAATCGTTAAAGTGGCCAATTTGTAAAAATTTAATTCTTAGTTTCAATTTTAGACTTTCTAAATTAATTGTTATGTAATTATTCAGTCCAAGAGGCCCAATTTAAGGCCCTTGACTGAATTTCTCTTTCATATTTAATTAGGAGTTTTTTTAGTTTTAGTTTTCTAATACGATTAGGAAAATATTAAGGCCTATAAATAGGCATGGCCGGCCACCCTTGTAAACATATTAGAAACACTTTGAAAATTTCAGATTTGCTTTTTGAGTGAAAATTCTCTTTGAGTTCTCCAATAATTTTCTCTTGAGTTTTCTTTAGAAGTTGTTTTAACAATCTTTTTGATTGTGGGAGCCATCTTCAGCTTCTTCTTGCCATTGATCTTCATTGAAGGGGAGATTAGAGCCGTTTGAAGGGAGTTGTGAAATCTTTCGGGATTTCAAGGCTTCTTAGGATTTATCTTTTTTTCTTACTGTTCATCCTATCTTTTAAATTCTGCTTGTGTCAATTTTTAGTAACTAACTTGTTTGTTGTTCTTGTTGCGTTTTAGCCTTTCCAAAACTCCAAGATCTCTTCATCATTCAAAATTAGATCGGCCCCCTTTGTTCTTGTCAGTAAAGATCGTTCAAGATTCTTAAATTCCATTGTTCTTGCTGATTTCTCCTTTTCAAATCTGGTTGAATTCGGTTGCTGGAATTTTGGGGGAAATTAGTTTGCTATTTCAATTTGGACAAATTGACATCTTCTTGGGCTCCAAAAACTTTTTTTCGATTCTTAAATCTTTCTTTTTTTCTTGCCGTCCATACCCTATCTTTTATTCCATCAATTTGTTGGACTTTTAAAATTAACTTACTGTTTGTGATTGTTCTTTTTAGATTCAGCAGATTGGGGTTTAATTCGATTACCAATCCGTGTTCTTGACATCCAAGATTTGTTATTCTTGAAGGTGTTTGTTTCTTGGTCGTTCTTTATTGTTTTGGATACTATCTATTTAGATCTAATCGAATCTAATCTTAGTTTCTGTTTTGTTTTTAGATCTGATCGTCTAGAGCCTCGTAAGAACTTTCCTATGACTTGACAACTCGATCTTGGTCCGCGCGTAACCCTCTATCAATACATTTCATTTATCTCACATTTTAGTCCCTTAAAATTTTAATTTCAAAATTTAGCCCTAATTACTCAATTTCACAAAAAATTCAAAAACAAAACATTTTAATCTTTCACATATATTTCATTTTTCATCATCAACTATCACAAAGCTCAAGCATTCATCAATGGCACATTTCAAAATCATTAACAATTCATAAAATTAAGACATGGGTTTTGAAGTATTCAAAGCAACGATCTCAAAAATGTAAAAATTATCAAAAATCGAGCTAAAACGAACCTTAAATCAAGCTTGAATATGGTCGAATTTATGCTTGTGTTTTTCTCTTCCTTTTCTCTAGTTTTAGCTCAACATGGATGATAACAATTGAATTTTTACTTTGTCTTTAATTAACATATATTAGTATTTTATTTATTTACCTTATTAACCTTTATTAAATAATTTATATTTCATATAACATAAGGATAAAGTTGTCCATAGTCACCCACTATCTTTTAAATGGCCTAATTGCCATTTAAGACTCCCATTTTTAAAAGACAACAATAATTGAGTGACTTTAGATTTGACCCCCAAGTTTTTATTTTACGCGATTAAGTCATTTGATCAAATTAAGCACTCAAACGATCAAATTTTCGTACAAAATTTTCACACACATTAATTCACATACTGCAAATACTAAAAATAATATTAAAATATTTTTTTGACTCAAATTTGTGGTTTCAAACCCACTTGTGGTCTAAAAATTAGGCTGTTACAATTGAGGTTGTGCTAGTTGGTTTTTTTCATTAATGCTTGATGAATTGTTTGCATGGTATTTGTTCTAGGCATTCACTAAACTTATTAAGCTCACCCACTCCCTTCTTAAACCATTACAAAATAGTTCAGTGACAGTGTGGGCGGTATGGTTCCGAGGGATGATCCAAGTAAGTCCATTTCGCTTTTCATAGGTGTTTTGCTTATTCAGTTATGTTTTGGGAAAATGGAAATCTGGTAGACTTTTACGGACATTTTCCATGATGCTTTGGATGCTTCCAAAGATTATTTGTTCTTAAGTTTACGAGATTTGTTTCGTATTACGTTGATTATTGCTCGGACTTACTTTCGATGTTTGAGACTAATGTTATGGTCATTTTGATTTTTATTTGATAATAATGTGATAGCATGATGAATTGGTACAAGTTCGAAAGATTTTTATGCTTATTTATGTTATATTTTCTGGTTTGAAGCAGAGGTATCGATATTTGTGTTGTAAAAATGATACCTTTGTGATTTTGAAATGTGGAGAAAGTCAAAATCGTAATTTGGTATCAATACCCTATCACGAGTATCGATACTCGAGGTAGAAATATCGATACTTTGGCATAGGTACCAATAATTTTTGAGGTTTTGGTTTTTAAGCGAGAAACACTAAGCAGTTTTAGTACTTATTTTCCAAACGGTATTGATACCTTACCTTTAGTATCGATATCTACATGATATGCTTTGGTATTTTGTGAAATGGACCTTATGCATGTTTAATTATTATTATAAGACTATTCGATGTATGTTTAGCATGTAAGGATGATAATTAAAGAGTATGATTAATTTAAAACCTATATGAATACTAAAATGGAAGATGTTTTGTTTAGAATGAGCTTTTACTTGTTGTGTATGACATGAGACGATGGTCTGGCATCCGAATATTCGGGTTGGGTGACCAGGTTAGCTATAGGGTGTTACAAAGCCACCAGATATTGCAGTCAAGCTGCCAGAAACAGAATATTGTGGGAAAGCCACCAGAAATTGCAGATATACTGCTAGATAATTCCTCCATGCAATATTATCCTAACCTTATCCATGTGATATGGCCTACAGAATAGAATTTTTAGTATGCATGCTTTACATGCGAATTAGATTTTATTATGGTTTAACACAATGGCATGTTTAACATGCAAGTCATAATCAAAATAATAGAATGCTTAACATGCGAATCATAACCAGAATAATAGCACGCTTAACATACGAATCAAAATATCAATAAATCAGTATCATGCTTATAAAACATGCATATCCAATATCGCCATATATCACATATCATGAGTATTAGGAAATCAAACATCACAGATCTGAAGTTTTGGAATCAGTTACTTGGAATCGTCCTACTTATCGGATTTTATAAATCCATATGAATAATTAACGTATTCGCCCAATATCAGTTTTTAGAAATTTTATTAAAGAAATATTAAATTCTTTCACAAATATATTTATCTCGATATTAAACAATGTCATTTATTTTATCAAGGTAAATCCTCACACCTATCAATATCATGTTTATAAAACATGCATATCCAATATCGCCATATATCACATATCATGAGTATTAGGAAATCACACATCATTACGTTTAACACAAAAATCACATAATCACGTACAAACATCACAGATCTGAAGTTTTGGAATCAGTTACTTGGAATCGTCCTACTTATCAGATTTTATAAATCCATATGAGTAATTAATATATTCGCCCAATATCAGTTTTCAGAAATTTTATTAAAGAAATATTAAATTCTTTCACAAATATATGTATCTCGATATTAAACAATGTCATTTATTTTATTAAGGTAAATCCTAACACCTATGTTATGCAGACGAACGCAATACTTGCCTCTTCGATCACCCATGCTAGAATTTAGCTAGACTTACAGTAAATCTAAGTATAAAACGATGTTTTATCAATAAAATGTTATTTTATTAATCCCTTAATTAGAAAGATTTAATCAAGACATTTCCTATTTGAATCATCACTTACGCTTTAATAGATATGATTTGGATTTGTGTCTCACTTCCAAAGCTAGGGGCATTCCGTGTTGATGATAGATGATCCTTTAAACAACAAATATTCTATGTGAGAAAATATCTATATTGAAGAATAAATTCTGGAAACACCTTTTATAATAATTGGCATAAAAGTGGAGAAGTAAAGATTATCATCGGAGTTTAAAGATCACTTACAAAAAATCCCAAGGAATAGATGAATCCTTGATCCAACATTATTTTCTTTACAATGGAAGATTATCTAATGAAATCATCATTCAAAAATTAAACGAATAGGTATTAGAATTGTATATGGTTTATGAAAATAAGAGAGGACGATTAGAATTTTATTTTAAGAGAATAAATGAATAGAAAATAAAAATCGATGAGAAATGGTTGTTTACGATGGTGGAGGTATGATGGCGGCACGACAATAGTGTGGTGGTGGCGTAGTAACGATGCGGCAGTGGTGAGAGAAGATGAGGTGTAGAAGAGAGGGGAAGTTTTAGTGGTGAAGTGGTGGTGAGTAGGTGAAGAAAAGGTGGCCAACGGTGGTGGTATGGCGGCAAAATGTAGAAAAAGGGGTGGTGGTAGGAGGATAAAAGAGAAAAAAGATAAGATAAAGAGAATAAAAATAAAAATGAAGATTTGGGGGTATCAAGGTGCATGGTACAACCAAGGTACGATAAGGGGAGAGAATTTGGCAATAGGGGAAACATAGGCACCAAAAGTGGATCATGGAGTGAAAAGGGGAGGTATTGGGGGAAAATTGACTCCTCAATAGAGGAAATAATCTTCCCCACAAGGAAACAATGGGGTGGTGGTAGGAGGAAGAGAAAAGATAAAAAAATATGAGATGAGGAGAATAAAAATAAAAATGAAGATTTGGGGGTATGTAGGTGCATGGTTGGCCAAGGTATGGTAAGTGGGGAGAATTTGGAAATAGGGGGAACATAGGCACCAAAAGTGGATCATTGAGTGGAACGGGGGGTATTGGGGGAAAATCAACTCATCAAAAGAGGAAAGGATCTTCCCCACAAGGCAACAATGGGGTGGACGGCAAGGGGTGTTGACCATCAATTTATGATGCCAAAAATTTTAGAAAAGAATGTGTGGATGATAAGAAATGAACCTAGGTTCTCTAGGAATTAAATTAGGCCCTAAACCACTTGACTACTTACTTCCTTGTTCCATAATTTGACAAAATGGTAAATAAAAATATTGGGTGTGACAAGATCAATTCAGACTTCTGCAACAAAAAAATTTGAAATGATGCTAGTCGATTCACTTCCACTTCAGGATTCATCGATAGAGATAGACTAAGACCAAGTAATCTGATATCCATAAGTTCACCGGTTGCTAGTGTGAGCAGTGTTAGAAATGTGAAGAAACCAGTTTGTGAGCATTGCGCTAAAAGCTATTTTGGCGAGTATTGATTCAAAATGGGAAATTTTTTCGGATGAGGTTCCACAGATCGTTTCCTCAAGAATTGTCTAAAACGATACAACGATTCTGTGAATCAAATTGTTAGACCTGAGACTACTCTGCAGAAAGGTAAAAAGGTTAGAAACAGTAAAGGTGTTACACCTAGTCGAGGAAAAGCTGTTAGTACGCCCGAACGATTAGAGGCTAGAGCACTTGCTAGGGCTTATGCTATTAGAGCTCATGAGGAAGCTTATGCTCCAGACATTATTTTCGATGTATTCTCCCCTTTTCATATTAATGTCTATGCATTGATTGATCCTAGGTCAACACATTCCTATATATGCACTACATTAGTAAACAAGAACACACATGTTGAGTCAACAAGTTGCACTGTCAGGGTAACAAACCACTAGGTTAGTATGTCTTAATTAATCAGATTTGTAGAATGTGACCACTAAAAGTCTAAGGCTATGATTTTCTTGTTGATTTAATGCTACTACCGTTTGATGAATTTAATATCATTTTGTATGTGTTGAGGCTTGTGTAACAGTTTGTGCAACAAATATATTTTCAACGTTGTTGGCTTAAAAATTTTTCTGAAACGGTTGTGAAGTTTATCTTGTCTATATTCTCAGAACCTGCATAAAAAACAAATGTTTGTAAGATTAAACAAACTTAGTGAATATTAACCCATATTACCTTGGCGTATTTTTTGTTGAATTCCTTAACTTGAAGATTCTGGATTTCTTTTCAGTCTTCGGCGGATACTATTCTAATTTCAAGTGCATACAAATACGACAATTTCCATACTTGACCATCCTACACACAATTCACTCGTAGAAAAGCTACTTTTGATGATTCTCACACAGACAAATATAGAATACCTCACCCAGGATGGTGTACTCACCGATATTATTCTTGGTAGATACTTATACTAACAGATCTTTTAAGGTGAACTTCATACAAATCCTACCTTGGGCGGATTCTCATATTGAATTTGGTAGCTATAAAGATACCAGTTAGATCTAAAATCAACTCAGAGTGTAACTTTTTCTGATAGATGATACATTCTAAGTTATCCCATGGAATCCCAAACAACCATATTACATATCATGAAAACGCCCAGGTTTGGCAAACAACTTCAACTTCATATAACTTTTATATATAGCGTGAAACACTTAGATTTGGCTGATACCATGGAATTTAAATAACTTTCATACATAGCATAGACAAACTCAAGTCTGGCAAACACTCAGACCACTCATAGTTACGAATACGCCAAATTTTCTGTACTGGCAAACTACTATGGCTGATTCACCCTTCAGAAACACTACTGAGCACTCTTTCAGGAAATGCTCTTAGGTCATATTCAAATTTCGTCATATGGCTATCCAAATAGAGATATCTTCAAACTTACCTAGATCTCACCACAAAGGCTTCACAGAATATGCCACAACGACTTCACAAAATATGCCACAAAGGCTTTACAAAATTTCGTGTTTATTGCCTCAGTGGACAATCTCTGTGGGTTCCATGGGGTTTCTCCTACATGGTTTTATACATATCCTCATATCGTGATCAGCCAATCCAGTTTACATCTCATCGGAGGCTACACCATGAGTATTCTCGCAGCCATATGATGCCATGGGTCTTTACCACATGGCCTTACACATATCTACATGTAGTGATTTGCTAATCCAGTTAGCCATGTACCTGCCCTACTGGAGCATCACAAATGCATGTGTTACTCATTTAACACAAAATACTCTTCAATACCTAATTTCACATGTATACATACCACACACCATCTTATTAATGATGCAACTCATATATCTCATTCGTAAATATGCAGAACCTTTACAATAATTCACACACACATACACTCACTAGCTATCTAAGAAGACATCAACATACGAATTACCCTTGTAAACTAACATGAATGAGTTAAGATAAGGACTCACCTGAAACTCACCTTTACTTCAGCTTAGAGTTCTTCTCCTAATAGTCCCACCTAAATCAGCATCAATAATTATTTAAAAGCACATGGAATTACCATTAAAATCACAATTACAGACAATTTACTAACATTTCAATTATACACGACCCCAAGCAGGGCCTCCTATTCAGACCCTACTGCTTTTATGCCTCATAACATCCTTACTCTTTCAAAATCATAACATGTAGAGCTATTAGACTTACCAGGAGGTTGAAACATCCACTGACTAACCCAAAGACCTTAGCTTCCAGTTTAATAAAGAAAAAGAGAATAAGAAAAACTAAAGCATAAAACGGAAGAAAGAAAACCATCTGAATGTTCCTTTCTTACCATATAAATATACTCAGTTCCTCATAATGGATCTTGATAACTGCTGAATGCATACAAAAATTGTCCCTTAATTACCCTATAAAAACTAGGAAAACTATAAAAAGGAAATTCAGATGTAGAGACTATTTGACTAAACAATCCATTCAATTGTCTCCCAACCAATCCCATTGTAGACACCACCTTGCACATCGTTCGAGCAAACCGAGCATACCATACCTCTAGTGGTAACTCTCAAAAGGCGTGCTCTTAAAGACGATTTAATCTCCCAACATTTTCTCATACATTTCTTATATGCATCATGCTCGATCCTATTCTGAGGCGTACTTCTGAATTGGCGTACTATTTTTCAATTGGGAAATATCTCTAGATGAAAAGCTTAGATTCTACACTGGCAGATACATTATGTGCCAGGATTTAACTTGTTACAATTTTGAAAAGTGTCAAACTGTACTACAATAGTGCACCAAAACAAGTAACCTTCACATCTATTTACCTCTTTCTCAAATCTGCCAAATTTAAGGTGTGACATTGTAGTTTGAGCAAACATAATTGAGGATACAAACTAACATCTAAAATGGTTCCTCTAGTTATGCGACACTTTCAAATATAATGGTGTAACCGATGATGTTGTTCGTCTCCGATTATTCCCCTTTTCCTTATGTAACAATGCTGCTAATTGGTTAGATTCATTAGAACTAGGCTCCATAACCACGTGGGATGATTTAGTGGGAAAATTTCTACACAAAACTTTCCCGATAAGAATATCCATTCAAGTTCAACACGATATTGCCAATTTCAAGTAATTCAAAGGCAAAAATTTGTATGAAGCTTGGGATCAACTTAAGTCACTATTGAGGAAGTGTCCTTATCATGGAATGTAAGAGTGGCCGTAGATGCAAATATTTTATAATGGTTTAGACAATAATTTAAGGTCTAAATTGGATGGGCCATCTAGAGGAGCCCTGATGAACCACACTTACGAACGAGTCTGTCAAATAATTGATGACATGGCTATGAATTCATATTTGTGGCCCAATGAGAGGTTTACCTATCCAAAACCAGCAGCGACGAAAGCAACCCAAAAAGTGGATGCGTATCAAATAATTTTGGAGAAGTTGAACTGTTTGGAATAGCATCTAAACCAACTATGACGGAGCCAACCCAAAACTGTGAGCAAAATACAAAAAACCAACCGAATGAGGTAAATTACATAGGAAATAGGGGTGGAAATCCTTAATCAAATACATACAATCCGAGTTGGATGGATCACCCGTACCTATGGTAGGGAGGTAATAAAGGAGGTGGAAGCGCAATTCAAAACCGTTTGAACCCTTACTACCAACACTGCAAGTACAAAGATCTCAAGATAGAAGGAGAAATACAGTCAATGAACATGAATACTTGACAATTACAATCTGAGTCAGATGATGGAGATGATGAACAACCTTCAAAGGCAAATTAGTACCAGAATCCTGAGCAACACAGAGAATAATTCTCGAAAGGATAGAAAAGAGCACATGAACACAATCGCCATACAATCAGGTAAATTCCTTGATAATGTTAATGCTCCACTGCAAATAGACAATGATTTACAAAAATTTGTCGAGGAACCCCTAGACAAAAATAAGAGTGAAGAGTTGATCAAAGTAGTCAAACCGGTAGCTGAGCCGATAATATCGAATCTTGAAACTACAAATATACCATTCCCATCAAGGATCAAGCACAAACAAATGAGAGATGAAATGAACTTTATAAGTTTTCTTAACTTATTTAAGTCCCTTAATGTTAATTTACCACTTTTGGAGTTATTGATAAAATATCAAAATATGCCAAGTACTTAAAAGAAATTATGTCAAGGCATAAAAATTTGAAAAAAGGTGAGCAAATTAACATAGATGCCTCTTCTAGTGCTGTCATAGCTAAGACGATACCCTCGAAATTGAAAGATTTAAATAGTTTTTGTAACACCTTAACCCATCTCCTTCATCGAAATAGGATCGCAAAATATTACAACGATTAACATATTCGATAATATTTAAATGCAATTTAAAAATTAATTTAAATATCATAAATCAATGTCCAATCAATAATCATAGTATTCATACAAAAACGATCTTAAATTGAGCCTATGAGACCTTAAAAATAGTTCGAAAATAGAAAGGGATTAATATGAACAAAATAGAAAATTATGGAAAAAACTAAAAATAGGGGTCACAAGGCTGCATGACAAAGGCCAGCCCATGTGGCTCAGAGACATGGACGTGTGGCTACCCCACACGCCTGTGTGGTTACTCTACAAGCCCGTGTCCTAGACTATGTAACTGACTTTGACCGTGTGAAAAATCATGCACCTAAAAATAATAAGACACACGACCGTGTGAGGTGGTCGTGTGTTGCACACGGTTGTGTGCACCCAAAATGACCCCTAATGCAAACCAATTCAACATCCATTTCTTAGACACCAAAAAAACCTTTTCCAATCACTTCACATGGTTAAAACACATTCAAACTTACCTAAAACATGCCAAAAGCATTTATCCTATGTGCCTAACCAATATGCAATCACTTGGCACTACAATCCAAACATTGAAACATAATGCATTCAAGTGCAACTACTTAGCATTTCATACTTCTTTAACTATCAAATTTACCTCATTTATCATGACCAAAATCATCAACCAAGATTTACCAAGTTACCTAAGAATTTGTACCAATTCAATCTTTCCATTCACATTTAATCTTACCATATTTCAAACACTTCCAAGAAGCATATACCAAACAACTAAATACATGCATATGTAGACAAATACAAGCCAAACCCAAAGATATATACACATATATGCTTAAACTAAGTTTAAATAGCATCATTGTAGCAAAAGAACTTAAATGCTCCTAGAACATGCCACTTATAACCTAAATAAAAATAATAACCACATCTTATACCGAATCATTGAACGGATAGCGTGATCTCTTATAGTATCCAAATTGACAGATCGAATCCAACAATCTTCAAAGAAGAAAACCAAAATGAGGTAAGCTTGCGTAAAGCTTAGTAAGGTTGTGATAAATTTAAACATTGACTTACCAAAAAGGATGTAATAAAACATTTTACAAGATAATTAAATGACTTGGTCATGAGTTCGTTAATTTCCTATACAGATCATAAGTCTCACAAGATTAGTGAGTTCATATATAAAACATGTAACTTTATCATGCCATCAAACATATACCTAAAAATTCATTTGCTACATAACCAACCATCACATATTCATTTAATATTTAATATATTTATTCAAGTACATATTTCAAATATTCTTTTTTCACATATATATATTCTATAACCATTTCATCTAAGCATTTCTTTTCATCATTTAACACATATTCATTCAGTAAATTTTATACTTACATTTCCTTCTTATACAACTGTTTAGGGACATCTTTCATATTCTAAGTTTTTCTCTGGATTTTAGTTTTCAATTTTCTGTTCCTTTAGGTTTTAGATTTCTTTTTGATTCTTTTCATTTTTTTTAAGAGATTTGATTTGTAAACACAATCAAATGCTAGTAGATTTTAGCACTTCATCATTCAAATACATTCAGAATTCTTTAAAATTTATTCTTTATTTATTCTTTATGCTCATTTTTATTATCCAGTTTATTATGTTTGTGGATTCCACGAGGAACTAATCCTCTTATGAGGGATTAGCGGGTGAAGCTGTGATTGACTAATTGTTATATAAGGTCTTCTCAGTGGACCAATTATTTGGGAGAGGAAGTTATTATATAAGTATATTGAAATTTGGTCCAAAAATTTTAGAGATTTGTTAGTTAATTAAAGAAAAAGGACTAAATTGTAAAAGCTACAAAAGTTAATCGGTATTAGTTTATTTTGCTAAATAATTATGAAAGCATAACTAAATAGATTTATATGGTAATTTAACCTACTTAAAGTGTTGGACGGTAAGTATATATGTTTTAGTTAAAAATATAGATGAATTAATGGCATTTTGGTAAATTAATAAAAAGATTAATCAAGATAAAATAATAAAACATAACTTCATCTTCTTCATTTTTGATATTAAAACCAAAATTGTATAGCTAGAGAATACGAGCTTCGGGCAAGAATAATTTTGATTGTATGGTATGTTTTTCAAGTTCGTTTTAGTAATTTTTATGTTTTTGAGATCGTTATAGCTTAATCTAGCTAACCTAAAGACTAAGTTGTAAAACTGTTAAATGTTTTGAATTATTCCATTGATGAATTTATGATGTTTTTCAAGTTTTATGATTTATAACCTTGATAGTTAAATATGACTATATTATAAAGTGGTTTCGATTGATTTTAAAGTTTACGGACTAAATTGTTAAAATATAAAAGTTACGTGAAATCCTTTTGAAAAATTGATAAATATGGGCTATATAGAGACTATATAAAATTTGTCTAGCATTGATTTTGATGCGATCCCAGCCGCATCATATTACGACACAACTCGACGACATCGAGATTAGCCCAAACACGAAGGGCCCAAGTGCAAAATGAAGCTTTTAATTTTATTTTGTTAATTTGGTTGCTGGAATAAGGACTTTAATTCATTTACTTTTGTGTCTTTAATTATGTTTTAGTTTTAATATCATTAATATGCATTTTTAATTAATGTTCTGCATTATTAATCTACATCTCTTAACAATGACATGCATTATGTAACTCCCATGTTAGTTTAAGTCTGCATCATTAAATTAAGTCATGCATTAAGTAACTCATTTGTTCATTTAGTTTGCATCTTAAACCTTGCATTTAAGCATCTCAGTTGTTTAATATGTTTGAGTTTGTTCATATAAGCATGTTATTTAATTGGCTGTTACATTTTAATGCATAAATTAAAGTGTGTTTATTTTCATTTTAAATAAGGTGATTTAAGTTGCGTGTTCAATTAATTTGTGTGCATGAGTGTTATTAAATATGTTGGTTTATTATTAGTGTTTTAAGTTACTATTTAATCTTAAATATCTATTTTTGCAGGTGACTTTTCATATGATTAAAGACTTTTCCAAGTGGGACAGTTTCAAAGCTTTTAAAAGAACATTAAGTAGGCTATTTAATGGACCAAAAGAGACTCTTCAAGTACGAACCTTTGTCGAGTCTTAAGTCTTCATCATGGTGCCATTTAAGAGGATGTTACACAAGCTTTTATCATTAAGGAGAATTGACATGTCTTTTCAACTACATCAAGTTCCAATGAAGAGACATGACTCATTGGCTTCCTTACATGACTTTAATATGAAATTAAAGCTTGTAATAACTTTATTTAATTGTTGAAGGTGAAAGGTCACAAATAGACATTTGAACAGTCATAATATTGTCTATAAATAGTTTGTAGGAAGACATTGTTTTAGGTTAGATAACTTTTGCCAATTTGATTTATGAACATTGTGTTCTTGAGTGAGTTTCTCTCCTCTCAAATTTCGTACAAGTCTTGTTGACTTATCTAGCATGCTAGTGGCGTCTTCCGACTCGTTTCTAAACTTATCACTGTAAACCGATGTGGCATTCACCAATCCACCATTCCACAAATCCACCTTAACGACATAAGAAATGGGGTGACACTATGATATAGTGTTGAATCTTTCTTCCGTTAAGTTTGTTTTCCATCCCCACCAATTATCCGAAATTATCTATCCCTTGTTTCTTTTATTAAACCGAACCTACATCTTTCAAAACATTCCATCCATTTCAAAAATCACTTCGTCAGCTTCTGCAAACCTTAAACAAATTTACACCTTTTTGACTACTAGAACTTCTACTCGTCGACGATCGGGAAAACTTTGTGAAATGACTCGACTCTGATGTGATCCGGCCCGGAAGAGTTGAATCGTTTCACAAGGTTTGCCTGATCGTCAATGAGGAGAAGTTCTAGTAGTCAAAAAGGTGTAAATTTGTTTAAGGTTTGTAGAAGCTTACGAAGTGATTTTTGAAATGGATGGAAAGTTAAGAAAGATGTAGGTTCAGTTTAATAAAAGAAAAAAGGATAGATAATTTGGCACAATTGGTGGGGATGGAAAACAAACTTAATGGAAGAAATATTCCACACTATATCGTAGTGTCACCCCGCTTCTTATGTCGTTAAGATGGATTTGTGGAATGGTGGATTGGTGACTGCCATACCGATTTACGGTGATAAGTTCAAAGACAAGTAAGAAGACGCCATTAGCACGCTAGATAAGTCAACGAGACTTGTATGAAATTTGAGAAGAGACAAACTCACTCAAGAACACAATGTTCATAAATCAAATTGGCAAAAGTTATCTAACCTAAAACAATGTCTTCGTAACAAGGTTTGCCTGATCGTCAATGAGGAGAAGTTCTAGTAGTCAAAAAGGTGTAAATTTGTTTAAGGTTTGTAGAAGCTTATGAAGTGATTTTTGAAATGGATGGAAAGTTAAGAAAGATGTAGGTTCAGTTTAATAAAAGAAAAAAAGGATAGATAATTTGGCACAATTGGTGGGGATGGAAAACAAACTTAATGGAAGAAATATTCCACATTATATCGTAGTGTCACCCCGCTTCTTTTGTCGTTAAGATGGATTTGTGGAATGGTGGATTGGTGACTGCCATACCGATTTACGGTGATAAGTTCAAAAACAAGTAAGAAGACGCCATTAGCACGCTAGATAAGTCAACGAGACTTGTACGAAATTTGAGAAGAGACAAACTCACTCAAGAACACAATGTTCATAAATCAAATTGGCAAAAGTTATCTAACCTAAAACAATGTCTTCGTACAAACTATTTATAGGCATTATTGTGACTGTTCAAATGCCTATTTGTAACCTTTCACCTTCAGCAATTAAATAAAGTTATTACAAGCTTTAATTTCATATTAAACTCATGTAAGTAAGAAAATGAGTCATGTCTCTTCATTGGAACCTGATGTAGTTAAAAAGGCCTGTCAATTCTCCTTACTGAAGACTTTAAGCATCCTTATTGTCTTTGATTGATGTCCCTTAAGCTCCCTTGTAACCACATGATAAAAGCATGTGTAACATCCTCTTAAATGGCACCATGATGAAAACTTAAGACTCGAAAAAGGTTCATACTTGAAGAGTTTCTTTTGGTCCATTAAATAGCCTCCTTAATGTTCTTTTAAAAGCTTTGAAACTGTCCCACTTTGAAAAGACTTTAATCATATGAAAAGTCACCTGCAAAAATAGATATTTAAGATTAAATAGTAACTTAAAACACTAATAATAAACCAACATATTTAATAACACTCATGCACACAAATTAATTGAACATGCAACTTAAATCACCTTATTTAATATAAAAATAAACACACTTTAATTTATGTATTAAAATGTAACAGCCAATTAAATAACATACTTATATAAACAAACTCAAACATATTAAACAACTAAGATGCTTAAATGCAAGGTTTAAGATGCAAACTAAATGAACAAATGTGTTACTTAATGCATGACTTAATTTAATAATGTAGACTTAAACTAATATGGGAGTTACATAATGCATGTCATAGATAAGAGATGTAGATTAATAATGCAGGATATTAATTAAAGATGCATATTAATGATATTAAAACTAAAACATAATTAAAGACACAAAAGTAAATGAATTAAAGTCCTTATTCCAGTAACCAAATTAACAAAATAAAATTGAAAGCTTCATTTTACACTTGGGATCTTCGAGTTTGGGCCAATCGAGTTGTGTTGTAACATGATGCGGCTGGGATCGCATCATACCCTCCCTCTTGAAGATGATTTTTCCTCAAATCGGGTCATTTTCTTGTGAAGAACCTATCAAGATCTCGAACCCCATTGTACTTAAGCATGATGGAATCGCTTCCAAAAACTTGAGAATCACAAATGGTTCAGAAAGGAAATAGGCTATTTGCATACCCTCCCTCTTCAGGAAAATACCATTTCGACTTGTCACCTTCACTTGGCAACAACTTAAGAATGCATACTCCGTGATTAAAAACTTAGTTTTGATCACTTATTCCACGACGCAACAAAAAATTTATTTTCACAAGGAAATCACACATGCCAAGCAAACCATATTTAGGTAGACAATCATGCAAACAAGCTAATTTACTTCCCAATGCCTCATCAAATGTTTGAAATAGAATTTAATAGAGTTCAAGGCATTCAAGTAACTAAAATGGCTTCCATAAGTCATTATCAGAATATGAGTAATGAGTCAAAAGATAGACATAATCATCACAAACAGGTATTTGAAAAGATTCACATGGTTCTCGAAGCTGCACAATCATGCCATGCATTAGACGATTGCCTACAGATTCTCTCACAATTGCATCAACACAATTATAAAAGCAAGAACCTTTTTGTGAACAATCAAAACAGATAGATCGTGTTCAATTGAGGCAAAACAATTAACCATATCACAATCTAAGTATCTTTCAAAAACCAATTCATCAACACAATGATTGTCACCATCCAAGGAGAAGAAAAACGTTTCAAAATTTTCAAATGTCTTACCTTGTTTATCTTCAAAAGTAGGAAAATAAAGATAGCTTTTACCTTGCTTGATCAACACAAACATTCGCTCCTCGGGGGTATAGTGTAATTGATACTTCGTGGTTGAGTGAACCTTTTCGGGATTACTCGCAAACTTCATGTACAACCATATAAATTGTTTAAGGAATGAATTTAAATTGAAAAAAAATTGGGCAAATTTCGTTACCTTATTCAAAAACCAAGTATCAAACAAATAGAAATTATTCGCACGAAATTTGAGATGCTTGATTTTTCCACAAATCGTACCAAAACATATTCCAGGTTTAAACACGCGAGTTTGATTACTTATGCCAAAACGTAACAAAGGTTTCATTAAGTCAAACATGTCAAACCAAAAGGATTTTTGCATACACGGCAACATACAATCAAAACTCCTTGTAGTTATCAGAACAGATTTGTTCCAAATCATGGATTCTTCACAATGCAGTAATTGATGCACGAAATTATCACAATCAAAAATTTTAATCGATTTCGTGAAAAATCGACATCGCGCAAAATCAAATCTTTGGTTTGTCGATCGTACCAAACAACATCAACCACATTCAAAGAATACAAATTAATCGAATAAAGATAAGGGAATCTTTTTAAAACTAAGTCATTTTTAACCACTTTCAAACTTGATTTCCATGACTCGGTTGTTAAAAATTCCTTACCTTGCTTACCTTCAAACTCGTGGGATGTGATTTCATCTTCAACCTTACCTATGCTGATCATACGAAAGCATCTTTCATCGGAAATGTATTGAAGTTGAAAATTATCGTTCGTTATTTCAGGCACCTGAAAAAAAGAAACAGAACAAGAACAAGTTTCATATGGGTTAGTTGAAACACTCCTCACTTTTTCTTGTTCGCTTGCCTCTTTTTCTCTCGTTTCTTTTTTTTACTCGATTTCTCTTCTTTCTTCAATTTCTTTTTCAATTTTCTTTTTTTCACTTCCTTTTTCAATCTCAATTTCTTTTTCAATTTTCTCTTTTTTTTCTCTCACTTCTCTTTTTCTTTTCTCATTTCCATTCTCTTTTTCTTCTTTTTCTTTTTCACTTGCCTTTTCTTTTTCTTCTTTTTCGATTTATTACAACTTGAGGATGGAACACAGGAATCGAAAAGATAAGGATCTTGCTCAAAGAAAGAGAAAGTATTCTCATAGGTATCTCGATCAAGTCTTCATGAACGATTCTCCGGTAGGGACTTCGTTGAAAAATACGAAAAATAACTCGTACTTTCTCATTCGTCATCTCGAAAGATTTCAAACTCGAAGCTTTCTCCTATATGTCTCGAATACCTTGATGAATAGGACTCCTGATAAGTATCTCTTCTTGAATGGTCATCAGAGATATATCTTCGTGATGATCGTGACTCTATTTTTTGACTTGATGGTATTTGCTTCCATTGGGATGTTGCTCGAGGATCTAGCTTGTCTTGAATGGGCTTAATTTTTTGGTCGAGCATGTTCTCCATTTCTTTCAACAAATATTAAAATTCATTAGCTGCAAATTCTTCTCGAGACATGATTATTTACTGAAAAGAAGAAATGTTAAAAGAACAAAAAGTAGAAAATTAAATACCTTACAAAAAAATCTCACAAGGATACTCAGAAAGAAAATAAGGATGTTCACTCACTCTCGTGTTTATGCTTGTTTTAAGGCTTTTTCTTAACACTCTTTTGCGCTCACACTCTCTTTGCCTTTTTCCACTCAACCTCATCTTACAGATTCGTATTTCGTCTCAAAAGACCTATTTGTTTACTTCGGGGTCAGTTTCAAATTGGTTTCAAAGAATGAGATTTTTCGGGTGTAGGTAGGCTAAACCAAAAGAAAATTTGGGGTTTGAGTGTGGCGTTGGTGTTGGGAAGTAATGGGAAACGATAGAGAAGTCAAACTTGCTGGATCAGGAAACAAGAATACAATCACAAATCTTTCAATACTTCTCTTCTTTTTTTTTAATTTCATTTTTGTTGTTAATTACAAAATACTAATTACAATGTAAATACTTGAATTCACGAAATATATCTCTTTTTTTTTGAATTTTTTCAAATTTTGTTTACAAACCTACTCCGGGATAGCTACGAATGTTGGTACTCTTCGATTTGTAGCTCTGATACAAAATGATGTGATCTGACCTGGGAGAGTAGAGTTGTTTCACAAAGTTTGCCCAATCGTTGACGAGGAGAAGTTGTAGTAGTCAAAAAGGTGTAAATTTGTTTAAGGTTTGCGGAAGCTTGCGAAGTGATTTTTGAAATGGATGGAAAGTTCAGAAAGATGTAGCTTCGGTTTAATAAAAGAAACAAAGGATAGATAATTTGGGATAATTGGTGGGGATGGAAAACAAATGTAACGGAAGAAAGATTCAACACTATATCGTAGTGTCACCCCGTTTCTTATGTCGTTAAGGTGGATTTGCGGAATGGTGACACCGGATTACGGTGATAAGTTTAGAAACAAGTCGGAAGATGCCACTAGCACACTAGATAAGTCAACGAGACTTGTACAAAATTTGAGAGGAGACAAACTCACTTAAGAACACAATGTTCATAAATCAAATTGGCAAAAGTTATCTAACCTAAAACAATGTCTTCGTACAAACTATTTATAGGCATTATTGTGACTGTTCAAATGCCTATTCGTGACCTTTCACCTTCAGCAATTAAATAAAGTTATTACAAGCTTTAATTTCATATTAAACTCATGGAAGGAAGCCAATGAGTCATGTCTCTTCATTGGAACCTGATGTAGTTAAAAAGGCATGTCAATTCTCCTTAATGAAGACTTTAAGCATCCTTAATGTCTTTGATTGATGTCCCTTAATGATATGAGCATACCCAGGGCAACCCAAGATTCACTTTTCCATCCTCTCGATCCTCCTAAAGGCCTGAATATTTAATCTTGAGCTAAGCAAATGCAAAGGGACGTGGCAGCGTTAACGAGTTAGTTTTGGCATGAATTCCAACCTAAATATGAAGGACCAGCTTGAGCCTAAACTTTGAGCAATTTGTGCACCTTAGTGCAAGCTGAATTTAACTTAGTTCAGCTCACTCGAGCTCAAGTCAGCTCATTCAAGCTCAATTCAGCTCAATCTTAACCCAATGAGCTTATTTTTAGCTTTCTTTAGTTTGCATTTATTTTGCTGAAAAAAACCATTTAATTTGTCTTTAGTTAAATTAGTTGTTTATTTTAAGTTAATTAATTTGTTGAAATCTGGACAAATAATTAATTAAGTGTTTTAATTATATCTAAATTAAATACTTAATTAATTTTGTTATTTTAAATATGTCTGAAATTGTTAATATGTATGGCCGAATTTAATGTGCAAATTAATGAGTTCATATACTGCTAATTTAATGTGTCTGAAATGCATTTAACATGCTGGTTTTATTTGCTGCAGGTTCATGAATGGCTTGGTGCAATGTATGGGAGTGTGCATGCACAATTGAGGTTCAATGGAAGGCATTTAACTAAGCATAAGTACTTGGGACGTTCATGCAAGAGGGGGCTGCTGAATATTCATGCATTTGCACATTTATGGATAGAATTTAAGGAAGAACATATCTTGGGACATTTCAGGCATGTTCCATGTATTTTCAAGATGATCATTCAAGTTTTTAAGGTACTTTAAAGCTCCATTCAGCCAAAGGAGATGTAGGAACATTAAAGGGCTACACATTCATGGAATTAAGGCTATTCTTCAAGATAAGTAACGAGTTTCTTAACTTATCACCAACCTTGGTGTGGCGTTCATCCATCTAACTATACCTTTGGTTCCTACTTTGTTAAGTAACGGGTCGAGGTCCATCTACCTATTTCCATCTTCCACCTTAAGTAATATAAGTCTTGGGACAACCCTCTCAATAGTGTTGGATCATTCTTGATGGTTAAGTTCGCATTTCTATTCCATCTATCCATCAAATTATCTACCTTATTTTCTTGTTAGCCGATCCTTCAATATCATACATAACCTATTTTGAACCTATCTCCATCACTTCACTTCATATTTAACCGATTAAAAGCAAGCTATTCTTTTGGGATGATACTTCCCCGTTGACGATCGGGCAACTTAGACCGACTCGACTCAACCTACCGAGCCAGATCGCATCATTTGGTATAAGAGCTAGACAAGTTCAAAATATGTCTGAAATTATTAATATGTATGGCCGAATTTAATGTGCAAATTAATGAGTTCATGTGCTGCTAATTTAATGTGTCTGAAATGCATATAACTTACTGATTTTATTTGCTGCAGGTTTATGAATGGCTTGGTGCAATGTATGGGAGTGTGCATGCACAATTGAGGTTCAATGGAAGGCATTTAAGGAAGCACAAGTACTTGGGACGTTCATGCAAGAGGGGGCTGCTGAATGTTCATGCATTTGCACATTTATGGATAGAATTTAAGGAAGAACATATCTTGAGACGTTTCAGGCATGTTCCATGTATTTTCAAGATGATCATTCAAGTTTTTAAGGCACTTTAAAGCTCCATTCAGCCAAAGGAGATGTAGGAACATTAAAGCGCTGCACATTCATGGAATTAAGGCTATTCTTCAAGGCTAAGTATGCATGAATGCATCAAGTGAAGCAACATGATGGTTCGGCCAATTCATGCACCATCTTCAAGCATGAACTGAAATTTTAATGATTTAGTGTGAACATTTTTATTAATTGCGTGAACACATAGATGTCGAATTTGAGTAGTCATCTTTGTGTCTATAAATAGTTTATCTTTCCTTTGTAAAAGGATCTTTTGAACTTTTTACTAATTATTAATAGAAATTTTGTTCTTGTGAGGTTTCTTCCTCTCTTATTTCGTTTGAGTCTCGAAGTGACATATCTAGCTTGCTAGTGGCGTCAACTCGAACTCATTGAACTTATCACCAATCCGGTGTGGCGTTCATCCATCTTTTTATTCCTTTAGTTTTTACTTCTATATAGGTAACGGGTCAAGGTCCATCTTATAGGCGAAGTCTATATGAGACGAATTACGAAATTGTGAGAGAAAGAATTGAGTGGTAAAAGGCAAGAGCAAGTGGGTGCATTAGAGTGAAGAAATAGCCTTAAAATGAGTGCAAACACAAGCGAGAGTGAAAAAAACATTATTTTTCTTTCCGAGTGAATCATGAGATTTTTGTGGTGAGGTATCTACTTTCTATTTTATTTTAATCATTTTTTCTTTTCAGTAATAAAATTATGTCTCAAGAAGAATTTTCAGAATCAAAATTCCAATATGTGATGCAAGAGTTACGTAGAATGGTAAGAACTAAATTTGACAAACTGCATGAATGATTGGATCGAGTGGAGGAGAGAGCACGACAGAAGCAAATTTCACCAAGTCAAGGGACGGAGTTAAGACTATCATGAAAACAATAGTCCAATGACTATTTGGAAAGAGCCCTATATCATGGTTATTATTCATCAAGTAATTCGAGACAAAGAGAAGCAAAGTCCAAGTTTGTAACCTTTCAAGGTGACAAACGAGAACGTAGAAATTTCTCTTCAAGCGCATCAAGGCGTTCATCCACAGAGAAATATTTACGAAGAGATGAATTTGTCTCGTATGCTTCAAAGTACCCATCCATGGAGGACCAATCATGAAGATATGATCGTGATCCCTATGTAGATACTTTTCCACTTCTTGAACGAAAGGATTGTCATTCTGATTCATTTGTAACAGCTTCATATTACAATGAAGAAACAAGGAAAAGAGAAAAAGAAATAAAAAGAAAAGAAAGACAAGAAATGATAATGAGAGAAAATGAGAGAACATAGAATGAAATCGAGAAATGAAAAAAAAGAAATGAAAGAAAAAGAACAAGAAATCGAAAAAGAAAATGAGAGTGAGAAAAAGAAAAAAGAAATTAAGATTGAAAAAGGAAGTTAAAAAGAGAAAATCGAAAAAGAAATTGAAGAAAGAAGAGAAAGCGAGTTAGAAAAAGAAACAAAAGAAAAAGACGTGGAAGAGGTAGTGAGGAATATTTCCACTAACCAAGATATGAATTTTTCTCGTGTTGCTACTTTTCAGGTTCCCGAAAGACCGAAAGATAATTTTCAACTTCAATACCTTTCCGATGAAAGACGCTTTCGTACGATCAACATAGGTAAGTTGAAGATGAAATCACACTACATGAGCCTGAAGATAAGCGAGGTAAGGAATTTTTAGCAATCGAGTCCCGACCATCAGATTTGAAAATTATTGATAAAACTTTTGGTGACTTAATTCTTAAAAGATCTCCTTATTTTGATTCGATTAATTGTTATTCTTCGATTGTGGTTGGTAAAGTCATTACGAAAGGTAGCATGAGTTGTTATTCTCTTGATTTGCCTTGTGAAAAATCCGTAAATTTGTGCAAATCCTTTTGAAGAATGAAAAGAGTTTTGGATGTATGTTGGTGTGCATACAAAATTCCTCTTGGTTTAACGTGATTGGTTTAATGAAATCTTTGTTACACTTTGGCATGAATAATAAAAATCTAGTTTTTAAACCCGGAATCTATTTTGATATATTTTGTGGGAAAATCAAGCATCATCGATTGTGTGCGAATAATATCTATTGTTTTGATACTGGGTTTCTGAATAAGGAAATGAGGTGTGTTAAATTTGTTTTCAATTTATATTCGTGCCTTAAACAATTTCTGTGGTTGTACATGAAGTTTACGTTTCATTTGGAAAAGGTTAATTCAACCGCAAAGCTTCAGCTACACTAAATTCTCGAGAAGAGAAGATTTGTGATGATCAAGCCAGGTAAAATCAAACTTTGTTTCCCTGCTCCAAAAGGTAAAACCAAACTTTATTTTTCTGCTCCTAAAGGTAAGCCTCCTGAAATTTCTAAAATATTTTTGTTCTCCCCGCATGGTAATAACAATCTTGTTGGTGAATTGGTTATTGAAAGATACTTTGATTGTGATACGGCTAATTGTTTTGCCTCAATTGAACACGATCTATCTATTTTGATTGGTGACAAAAAGGTTCTTGTTTTTGATAATTGTGTTGATGCAATTGTGAGTGAATCTATAGGCAATTGTCTAATGCACGGCATGATTGTGCAACTTCGAGAACCATGTGAATCTTTTCAAATACTATTTGTGATGATTATGTCTATCTTTCGACTCATTACTCACATTCTGATCATGAGTTGTGGAAGCCATTTAAGTTAATTGAATGCCTTGAACTCTATTCAATTCTATTTCAAACATTTGACGAGGCATTGGCGAGTAAATTAGCTTGTTTGCATGATAATTTGAATCTATCCATTCGCATGCGTTATACTTGTTTTGTTATGCTTATGCTTGGACTACAAGTTTGTATGTGTTGCTACTTGCTAACTCATGGCTATTCTTTTCAGTTAACTCAATTGCCATTCGCCCAGTTCGATCGAGGAAAGTCGAGTAAGAGGAGCTATGTTCGAGTGAACCAACTCCTCGACTTGAGGACAAGTGTGACAGCCCTAAATTGACCCTAGTCGGGAAGTGGTTTCGGGACCACAAAACCGAGTTAAGAAAATAATTAAAAGTTATATTCTGTGTTTATGAAGTGAGTAAATGCATGTGTGAAAGTCTCATGCATTAATTTGATCATCTTTATGTGAATTTATTTATATGGACTTATATGAAACTTTGTTGGAAAGTGAGAGGTTAATTTTACAATGGTCTAATAGTACATGCATTGAAAGGAGGGGTTTTGCATGTCAATTTACCCATGATAAACATGGTGGCCGGCCAAGGAAGGAATATGCTCCACTAATTCAAAAATTAAAATAATTTTGTATTAACAAAGGATTTAATAATTGATATTAAAGGAATTATAGTATGGAAGGAAATAATATAATGAGAAGTGGGAGGAGAAACCAAAGTGACTCATCCTTACTCCTCCATTGCCGAAACTAGAAGAAAGAAAGAAGAAAAACTCTTGTTGAATTTCGGCTAAGGTGTTTTGATACAAAAAGGTATGTTTTATGCCACTCTTGAAAATGTATGCATAATTTGGAGGTTTGGTTTAAAAGCTACTTGAATCTTGGATTGAAGTTAGGTTATTATGAGGGTTGAATTTCGGCCTAGGAGCTTAAAATTTTTAGTAGAAGTTTTGATGACATTAGATGGATAGTTAGGTTGGATGTGTTAAATTGTTAAGTGTTCTAGCTTGAAAGTTAAGGTTAATATGGCTCATGGGGTTGCCGAATCTAGTTTAGAGAGAAAGAAAAATATATGTATTCGGATGTGCTTCAAGGAATGACATTAGGGTAGCTAGAGTCTAAGAACTTTCGGTCAAGGACTATTGTGTGAGCAAATTCGGTATAGAGGTTTAATTGTTAAGTGCATTGTGTTTAATGTTTAAAGAATGGGTAGTAGCTAATTAAAGTTAAGAAGGCTGGAATTTCTTTTAAGGGAGGTGTGACCTTAACATGAACAAAATAGAATCAGCCTTAAGCTTGACTAAATGGTTCGGTTATTATTAGTTTAGAAGAAACCTATATGAAATGGTTGATATATGGTGAATTGGTAGTACTCTACTTGGGACAGCAGTAGTAAGGTGATTTTCGAAAATCGCCATAATTTGTAGGAGTTGAATTAGAAGCTGAGTGAATTATGTCATTAAAGCTTCAAGGGTCTATTTTCTTACAAAAGAAACTATAGAAACAAAGGAGTTACCGATCTAGAGATATTTGAAGTATTATGGGGCTGAGTCAAAATGACTGCTGGATTCCCTGTTCTGTTTTTAGAAAATCATTATAAATTGTACAAAAATGATTATAAGATAAAATTTATATGCTTAGACTCCTTAATGAGTCTAGTTTCAAATGAGATTAAATACAACACATTTGGAATTCTGTAAAGTGAGAAATTGGATTCGTAGTGAAGAGTGGTCAGAATAGTCAAACAGTGAAATAGGGGAAACTTTAAGAAAAATCTGGTATTGATTGGCCAAGCCTAAAATTCTGAAAAATTTATGGATGGAAGATATACGAGTCTATATTCAGGGAAAATTAACGGCAAGTGATTTGGAGTTTAGTAGCTCCAGTTATAAGTAATTTAGTAACTACTGCTCAGGAAAACAGCTCGTAGTGAATATGTGATTTTGTTGTAAACATTAATGAAAGTTTGCCGATGAATTATTTATTGATTAATATAAAGCTTGCTATAATCTATGTGTGTGAAAGTCGGATCAATATATATAATATTATTCGGAAAGTAATATTTGAATAGTCGATTAATGACTATTTTAATTTTTGTTGAACTTAAGCTCAAGAGCAAAGGGGAACTAGATCCGATAAAGGGAAGGAAAAAGTAATTGAATAGCCGTTGAAGTCGTTCGACGACATTTGAGGTAAGTCTTCGAGTAATGACCCTACTTGAATTATATTGAAATGGTTAGTCATATTATGACGGATAGTCGAATGTGCATAGAGACTATGTTATAAAGCCAATTGAAATCATGCTCTTTGTGTGTGGCTATTGAGCCGAAATTTGAAAGATTTAATAAATGTTTTGTGTTTGAGCCTTAGTAACGAAGAAATGATATGGATGTGTTATGATTATTGATATATGTGTGCATGAGCATTGGAATATATCCGGGCTATGACCCGAAGGCAATTATGCGAGTTGATATATCCGGGCTAAGACCCGAAGGCAATTATGCGAGTTGATATATCCGGGCTATGACCCGAAGGCAATTATGCGAGATAATATATCCGGGCTATGACCCGAAGGCAATTATGCGAGATGATATATCCGGGCTAAAACCCGAAGGCAATTATGCGAGATGATATATCCGGGCTAAGACCCGAAGGCAATTATGCGAGTTGATATGTCCGGGCTAAGACCCGAAGGCAAATGTGTTTGCGGTTGCATTCGGTTAAATACCGAAGAAACTTGGGTTGAATGTGAGCATTTTGTGCTGTAACTAATTTAATAATTATGCTTGACCAACCCGAATGATAAGGTATGTTTGCATGTGCATTGGAAAGTCGGTTTGTTTTAAATGGTATTCGTGCGATCGGCTAACGAATTCTCGGCTTTTATAAAGGTTGATACCTTGTGTACCTATGTGGGTGAAGTGTGAAGTAAGTATGAGTATGAGAATGTGTGTTAATAAAGTGATGTAGTTAACTATGTGAATATAATACTGTAGTCAAAGCCGATTTCATTACTTGAGACTTACTAAGCTTTAAATGCTTACCCGGTTGCTTTGGCTCTCTGTTTTATAGATTTTGTTCGTTAGCTATCGGATTCGGGATCAGCGAAGTCGAAGTCATCTACACTATCAAGCTCTTTTGGTACTCCTTTAGTTGAACTCTGGATATGGCATGTATAGGACTACCCCCTATTGTTTAAGTTCTTTTGTGATGTATGTGTGTAAAGCCATGCGAAAATGGCTTGTAAAAGTGGAGTATGGCATTAGACCATTTGTGTGTATGTATGTATATATATGGTTTCATGATGTGACTATGGTTTGAAATGGAAGTGTTGGGCTAATGATCAGCCATTGGAATGGCTAAATATGATCACATGTGGACCTATGTAGGGCAAAATCCTAGTTGGTCCATGGTGACCACAAAATAGGTAAAGTTTATCTTGAAAACAGATTTTGACAGCAACAGTGGTGTAGAATTGAAAAATCACATAAATTCGTAGGAGTGGAATTAAATAGTGAATAAATTATGTAATCAAACCTTGATGAATCTACTTTCATATGGAAGTAACGAAACAATTATAGGAACAGTACAGAAAGAGATATTCCGGTTCTTGTGGAACAGGGCCAGAACAGTTTCTGGATTCACTGTTCCGCCTTTGGAAATTCACTATAAATTGACCAGAGATAATTAGGGGTCATACCATATATGTATGGATTCCTCTCTGAGTCTAGTTTCCATAGAAACAAACGGCATCAGTATTGAAGCTCTGTGCAGAGAGATATCCCAGTCGTAATGGGAAAAGGTCAGTGTAGTCGACCCCTGTAACATGGGAGACTTTGACTAATAAACTGTACTAGTTGGCCCAACCAAAAATTCTAGAAAAAAATCCATAGGTGGGGACATGAGTCTAGTTTCAGGGAAAAATCACAAAACTGATTTTTGAGTTGTGAAACTCAAGATATGATTTTTGAAGCGACTAGTACTCAGACTGGGCAGTGTCTGGAAAAATTTTTTTTCAAAGTTTGTTAACATCTCGTGTCCGACTCCGGTGTCGGTCTCGGGTTCGGGGTGTTACAATTTAGTGGTATCAGAGCTACGGTTTAGTCGATTCTAGGACTACCGTAATGTGTTGGGGTCTAGCTATACATGCCATTTTATGTGATTAATTGATAGTGTGGTGATTTCTGACATTTGCAAATGTGTTTATTTATAGTAATGGATCCCGATCCCAACCGAGCGGTAGCTGATGATCTTGAGAGTGTAGCGCCTGCTCCCGCACAAGGGACAGCGCCGGTGGACTCTCAACCTAATGCGAGTAACCCGAACGATGAAGCTAGACAAGCTTTCTATAGCGTGATGAATGATTGGTTCAACCAATACATTCGAACTAATACGGCTGTTCCACAACCCCCATTCCCGACAAATACTACCCCCGCACCTACAATACCTCCGGTAACTGACCAAATAAGGTCAAATAAGCCCCCAGTTGACCGAATCCGAAAACATGGGGCTACTGAATTTAAAGCTACGGATAGCGACGATGCCGAGCGAGCTGAATTTTGGTTGGACAACACTATCCGGGTACTCGATGAGCTATCTTGTACACCCGATGAATGTCTAAAGTGTGCTATCTCCTTGCTACGTGATTCTGCCTACTATTGGTGGAGTACTCTGACTTCTGTCGTGCCCAGGGAGCAAGTAACTTGGGAGTTTTTCCAAACTGAGTTTCGGAAAAGTATATCAGTCAGAGATTTGTTGATCAAAAACGGAAGGAATTTCTTGAGCTTAAGCAAGGTTCTATGTCAGTTACTGATTACGAGCGAAAATTTGTTAGACTTAGTAGATACGCTCGGGAATGTGTTTCGTCCGAGGCTGTTATGTGTAAACGCTTCGAAGATGGGCTGAATGAAGATATAAAAATGTTCGTTGGCATTCTTGAGATACGAGAGTTCGTAGTACTTGTCGAGCGAGCTTGTAAAGCTGAAGAGCTTAGAAAGGAAAAACAAAAAGTTGATGTGGGAACCGGGGAGTTTCGTAAAAGATTCTCGGGAAAGTCTCATCAACAGGCATCGAAGAAATTTCGAGATGATGTGGGCCGGCCTAAAAGCACTTCGGGCCTTTTTAGACGAGATCGTGATCGACCCCCTGTGGGTACACGAGGCACTTCAGTCGCCAGTGTTGGGAATGAACGTCGAGGCCGAACGGAATGTCGACATTGCGGTAAATGGCATTTGGGGAGCTGTAGATTCCATGACCGCTCCTGTTACAAGTGCGGATCAGTGGACCACTTCATTAAAGATTGCCCGAGGCTGTCTGAACAGAATGTGAATCAGAGTGGGAGACCGGGTGCTACCACTGCTCGAGGTAGACCATCTAGAAATATGGGCAATGCTAGTGGTGGTCAGAGAGGATCTAGAGATGCTACGACCAGATCCGAGGCTAGTGCACCTGCTAGAGCATATGCTATACGTGCCCGCGAGGATGCTTCTTCGCCTGATGTTATTACCGGTACTTTTACTCTCTTTGATACTAATGTAATTGCTTTGATTGACCCCGGTTCTACTCATTCTTACATATGTGAAACCTTAGCATCCAGTAAGACTTTACCTATTGAGTCTACTGAGTTTGTAATTCGGGTGTCAAATCCCTTGGGTCGTTATGTACTTGTCGACAAAGTGTGTAAGAAATGTCCCCTAGCAATTCGAGGTTCCTGTTTTCCAGCGGACTTGATGCTTTTGCCGTTTGATGAATTTGATATTATCCTTGGGTTGGATTGGTTGACCGTGCATGATGCGGTTGTGAATTGCAAGAGCAAGACTATTGATTTGAGGTGCGCAAATAACGAAGTAGTCCGAATTGAGTCCGCGGACTTGGAGGGGATACCAGCTGTAATATCAGCAATGTTGGCACAGAAATATGTGAGAAAAGGGTGCGAAGCATACCTTGCATATGTGCTTGATGACAAAGAATTAGAAAAGAAACCCGAATCTGTGCCGGTGGTTTGTGAATACCCGGATGTTTTTCCTGAAGAATTGCCGGGTTTACCACCTGTTCGGGAGATAGAGTTTGGTATTGAGCTTATACCTGGGACTACGCCGATTTCGATAGCTCCGTATCGTATGGCACCAACTGAGTTAAAAGAGTTGAAAGCTCAGCTGCAAGAATTGACAGATAGAGGTTTCGCTCGGCCAAGTTTCTCACCTTGGGGTGCACCAGTATTGTTCGTGAAAAAGAAGGACGGAACCATGAGGTTGTGCATTGACTATCGTCAACTGAATAAAGTGACGATAAAGAATAAATACCCACTACCGCGTATCGATGATTTGTTTGATCAACTAAAGGGGGCCTCAGTGTTCTCAAAAATAGATTTGAGATCGGGTTATTATCAGTTGCGGATTCGAGATTCAGACGTACCCAAAACTGCTTTCAGAACGAGGTACGGTCACTACGAATTCTTAGTGATGCCGTTTGGGCTCACTAATGCCCCGGCAGTATTTATGGATTTGATGAATCGGATCTTCAGACCATATTTGGATCGGTTCGTAGTTGTGTTTATTGATGACATCTTGGTCTATTCAAGAGATGAGACCGAACATGCTGAGCACCTGAGACTAGTGTTGCAAATTTTACGGGATAAGCAGTTATATGCTAAGTTCAGTAAGTGTGAGTTCTGGTTAAGAGAGGTTAGCTTCTTGGGTCATGTGGTATCCGCGTCGGGTATTCGAGTTGACCCGAACAAAATTTCAGCCATACTTGACTGGAAACCTCCGAGAAATGTTACTGAAGTTCGGAGCTTTTTGGGGCTCGCCGGTTATTACCGACGATTTGTGAAAGGTTTCTCGATGATAGCCACACCAATGACGAAGCTACTTCAAAAGGATGTTAAGTTCGAGTGGACGGAGAAATGTCAGAAAAGTTTCGACCAACTGAAAACTCATTTGACTGAAGCTCCAATTTTGGTGCAACCCGAATCGGGTAAAGAGTTTGTAATCTATAGTGACGCATCCCTACTTGGGTTGGGTTGCGTATTGATGCAAGAAGGTCGAGTCGTGGCCTATGCGTCGAGACAATTGAAGCCACACGAGAGGAATTATCCGACCCATGATCTCGAACTAGCTGCCATCGTGTTTGCTTTAAAAATATGGCGACATTATCTGTTTGGTGAGAAGTGCCATGTATTTTCGGACCACAAAAGTCTCAAATATTTGATGACTCAACGAGACTTGAATCTGCGACAAAGACGTTGGCTTGAGTTATTGAAAGATTACGAGCTTGTCATTGATTACCACCCGGGAAAGGCTAACGTGGTTGCGGACGCCTTAAGCCGGAAGTCATTGTTTGCTTTGCGAGCGATGAACGTGCATTTGTCTGTTCTACCAGACAATGTGTTAGTAGCTGAATTAAAAGCTAAACCATTATTGACTCACCAAATTCGTGAAGCTCAGAAAGTCGATGATGAATTGGTTGCAAAACGGGCTGAGTGTTTTCCGAACGAGGGATCAGAGTTTCAAATTGACGACGATAATTGTTTGAGGTTCAGAAATCGGTTGTGTGTTCCAAAGAATTCGGAACTCATTTCGATGATTCTGAACGAAGCCCATTGTAGCCGAATGTCAATTCACCCGGGGAGTACGAAAATGTACAACGATTTGAAACGTCAATTTTGGTGGCATGGTATGAAACGGGACATCTCTGACTTTGTTTCGAGATGTTTAATATGTCAACAAGTGAAAGCGGAACATCAAGTGCCTTCGGGATTACTCCAGCCGATCATGATACCCGAGTGGAAATGGGATCGAGTCACAATGGACTTTGTGTCCGGACTGCCTTTGTCAGCAAGTAAGAAGGATGCGATATGGGTTATTGTTGATAGACTGACTAAGTCGGCTCATTTCATCCCCGTACGTACGGATTTTTCATTGGAGAAACTAGCTGAATTGTACGTTTATCAAATTGTGAGATTACATGGGGTACCTGTTTCTATCGTGTCGGATAGAGATCCGAGATTCACCTCACGATTTTGGAAGAAATTGCAAGAAGCTCTGGGTACCAAGCTGCATTTTAGCACTGCTTTTCACCCCCAAACCGATGGTCAATCCGAGCGGATAATTCAGATACTTGAGGATATGTTGAGATGTTGCATCCTCGAGTTCAGTAGTTCATGGGAACGGTATTTACCTTTGATTGAATTCGCTTACAACAATAGTTTTCAATCAAGTATTAAGATGGCACCTTACGAGGCTTTGTACGGTCGTAAATGCCGTACACCATTGTTTTGGACCGAGCTCGGTGAAAGCAAAATTTTCGGAGTTGATTTGATTAGAGATGCGGAACAGAAAGTAAAGGTAATCCGTGAAAGTCTGAAGATAGCCACGGATCGTCAGAAGTCGTACGCAGATTTGAAACGAAAAGACATCGAGTATCAGGTGGGAGACAAAGTGTTCCTTAAGGTTTCACCTTGGAAAAAGATACTCAGGTTTGGCCGTAAGGGCAAGTTGAGCCCAAGATTCATTGGGCCGTATGAAATATCCGAAAGAATTGGTCCAGTGGCATATAGATTGATTTTACCCCCAGAACTTGAAAGGATTCACAATGTTTTTCATGTTTCGATGCTTCGACGTTATAGATCCGATCCGTCACATGTGATTAATCCCTCGGAAGTTGAAATTCAATCTGACTTGAGTTATGAAGAAGAACCAATTCGCATCCTAGCTCGTGAAGTGAAAGAGTTGCGAAACAGAAGGGTTCCGTTAGTTAAGGTGTTATGGCTTAAACACGGGATCGAGGAAGCTACTTGGGAAACTGAGAGCTCGATGAAAGAACGATACCCAAACCTATTCACCGGTAAGTTTTTCGGGGACGAAAATTTCTTAAGTGGGGGAGAGTTGTGACAGCCCTAAATTGACCCTAGTCGGGAAGTGGTTTCGGGACCACAAAACCGAGTTAAGAAAATAATTAAAAGTTATATTCTGTGTTTATGAAGTGAGTAAATGCATGTGTGAAAGTCTCATGCATTAATTTGATCATCTTTATGTGAATTTATTTATATGGACTTATATGAAACTTTGTTGGAAAGTGAGAGGTTAATTTTACAATGGTCTAATAGTACATGCATTGAAAGGAGGGGTTTTGCATGTCAATTTACCCATGATAAACATGGTGGCCGGCCAAGGAAGGAATATGCTCCACTAATTCAAAAATTAAAATAATTTTGTATTAACAAAGGATTTAATAATTGATATTAAAGGAATTATAGTATGGAAGGAAATAATATAATGAGAAGTGGGAGGAGAAACCAAAGTGACTCATCCTTACTCCTCCATTGCCGAAACTAGAAGAAAGAAAGAAGAAAAACTCTTGTTGAATTTCGGCTAAGGTGTTTTGATACAAAAAGGTATGTTTTATGCCACTCTTGAAAATGTATGCATAATTTGGAGGTTTGGTTTAAAAGCTACTTGAATCTTGGATTGAAGTTAGGTTATTATGAGGGTTGAATTTCGGCCTAGGAGCTTAAAATTTTTAGTAGAAGTTTTGATGACATTAGATGGATAGTTAGGTTGGATGTGTTAAATTGTTAAGTGTTCTAGCTTGAAAGTTAAGGTTAATATGGCTCATGGGGTTGCCGAATCTAGTTTAGAGAGAAAGAAAAATATATGTATTCGGATGTGCTTCAAGGAATGACATTAGGGTAGCTAGAGTCTAAGAACTTTCGGTCAAGGACTATTGTGTGAGCAAATTCGGTATAGAGGTTTAATTGTTAAGTGCATTGTGTTTAATGTTTAAAGAATGGGTAGTAGCTAATTAAAGTTAAGAAGGCTGGAATTTCTTTTAAGGGAGGTGTGACCTTAACATGAACAAAATAGAATCAGCCTTAAGCTTGACTAAATGGTTCGGTTATTATTAGTTTAGAAGAAACCTATATGAAATGGTTGATATATGGTGAATTGGTAGTACTCTACTTGGGACAGCAGTAGTAAGGTGATTTTCGAAAATCGCCATAATTTGTAGGAGTTGAATTAGAAGCTGAGTGAATTATGTCATTAAAGCTTCAAGGGTCTATTTTCTTACAAAAGAAACTATAGAAACAAAGGAGTTACCGATCTAGAGATATTTGAAGTATTATGGGGCTGAGTCAAAATGACTGCTGGATTCCCTGTTCTGTTTTTAGAAAATCATTATAAATTGTACAAAAATGATTATAAGATAAAATTTATATGCTTAGACTCCTTAATGAGTCTAGTTTCAAATGAGATTAAATACAACACATTTGGAATTCTGTAAAGTGAGAAATTGGATTCGTAGTGAAGAGTGGTCAGAATAGTCAAACAGTGAAATAGGGGAAACTTTAAGAAAAATCTGGTATTGATTGGCCAAGCCTAAAATTCTGAAAAATTTATGGATGGAAGATATACGAGTCTATATTCAGGGAAAATTAACGGCAAGTGATTTGGAGTTTAGTAGCTCCAGTTATAAGTAATTTAGTAACTACTGCTCAGGAAAACAGCTCGTAGTGAATATGTGATTTTGTTGTAAACATTAATGAAAGTTTGCCGATGAATTATTTATTGATTAATATAAAGCTTGCTATAATCTATGTGTGTGAAAGTCGGATCAATATATATAATATTATTCGGAAAGTAATATTTGAATAGTCGATTAATGACTATTTTAATTTTTGTTGAACTTAAGCTCAAGAGCAAAGGGGAACTAGATCCGATAAAGGGAAGGAAAAAGTAATTGAATAGCCGTTGAAGTCGTTCGACGACATTTGAGGTAAGTCTTCGAGTAATGACCCTACTTGAATTATATTGAAATGGTTAGTCATATTATGACGGATAGTCGAATGTGCATAGAGACTATGTTATAAAGCCAATTGAAATCATGCTCTTTGTGTGTGGCTATTGAGCCGAAATTTGAAAGATTTAATAAATGTTTTGTGTTTGAGCCTTAGTAACGAAGAAATGATATGGATGTGTTATGATTATTGATATATGTGTGCATGAGCATTGGAATATATCCGGGCTATGACCCGAAGGCAATTATGCGAGTTGATATATCCGGGCTAAGACCCGAAGGCAATTATGCGAGTTGATATATCCGGGCTATGACCCGAAGGCAATTATGCGAGATAATATATCCGGGCTATGACCCGAAGGCAATTATGCGAGATGATATATCCGGGCTAAAACCCGAAGGCAATTATGCGAGATGATATATCCGGGCTAAGACCCGAAGGCAATTATGCGAGTTGATATGTCCGGGCTAAGACCCGAAGGCAAATGTGTTTGCGGTTGCATTCGGTTAAATACCGAAGAAACTTGGGTTGAATGTGAGCATTTTGTGCTGTAACTAATTTAATAATTATGCTTGACCAACCCGAATGATAAGGTATGTTTGCATGTGCATTGGAAAGTCGGTTTGTTTTAAATGGTATTCGTGCGATCGGCTAACGAATTCTCGGCTTTTATAAAGGTTGATACCTTGTGTACCTATGTGGGTGAAGTGTGAAGTAAGTATGAGTATGAGAATGTGTGTTAATAAAGTGATGTAGTTAACTATGTGAATATAATACTGTAGTCAAAGCCGATTTCATTACTTGAGACTTACTAAGCTTTAAATGCTTACCCGGTTGCTTTGGCTCTCTGTTTTATAGATTTTGTTCGTTAGCTATCGGATTCGGGATCAGCGAAGTCGAAGTCATCTACACTATCAAGCTCTTTTGGTACTCCTTTAGTTGAACTCTGGATATGGCATGTATAGGACTACCCCCTATTGTTTAAGTTCTTTTGTGATGTATGTGTGTAAAGCCATGCGAAAATGGCTTGTAAAAGTGGAGTATGGCATTAGACCATTTGTGTGTATGTATGTATATATATGGTTTCATGATGTGACTATGGTTTGAAATGGAAGTGTTGGGCTAATGATCAGCCATTGGAATGGCTAAATATGATCACATGTGGACCTATGTAGGGCAAAATCCTAGTTGGTCCATGGTGACCACAAAATAGGTAAAGTTTATCTTGAAAACAGATTTTGACAGCAACAGTGGTGTAGAATTGAAAAATCACATAAATTCGTAGGAGTGGAATTAAATAGTGAATAAATTATGTAATCAAACCTTGATGAATCTACTTTCATATGGAAGTAACGAAACAATTATAGGAACAGTACAGAAAGAGATATTCCGGTTCTTGTGGAACAGGGCCAGAACAGTTTCTGGATTCACTGTTCCGCCTTTGGAAATTCACTATAAATTGACCAGAGATAATTAGGGGTCATACCATATATGTATGGATTCCTCTCTGAGTCTAGTTTCCATAGAAACAAACGGCATCAGTATTGAAGCTCTGTGCAGAGAGATATCCCAGTCGTAATGGGAAAAGGTCAGTGTAGTCGACCCCTGTAACATGGGAGACTTTGACTAATAAACTGTACTAGTTGGCCCAACCAAAAATTCTAGAAAAAAATCCATAGGTGGGGACATGAGTCTAGTTTCAGGGAAAAATCACAAAACTGATTTTTGAGTTGTGAAACTCAAGATATGATTTTTGAAGCGACTAGTACTCAGACTGGGCAGTGTCTGGAAAAAATTTTTTTCAAAGTTTGTTAACATCTCGTGTCCGACTCCGGTGTCGGTCTCGGGTTCGGGGTGTTACAACAAGTCACTTTGAAGAGGAGAGGAATAATGTGAGCATACCCGGGGCAACCCAAGATTCACTTTTCCATCCTCTCGATCCTCCTAAAGGCCTGAATATTCGATCTCGAGCTAAGCAAATGCAAGAGGATGTGGTTGCGTTAACGAGTCAATTTTGGCGTGAATTCCATCCCGAAGATGAAGGACCAGCTCGAGCCCAAACTTTGAGCAATCTGTACACCTTAGTGCAAGCCGAATTTAACTTATTTCAGCCCACTCGAGCTGAAGTAAGCTCATTCAAGCACAATTCAGCTCAATCTTAACCCAATGAGCTTATTTTTAGCTTTCTTTAGCTTGCATTTATTTTGCTAAAATAAATCATTTAATTTGTCTTTAGTTAAATTAGTTGTTTATTTTAAGTTAATTAATTTGTTAAAATCTGGACAAATAATTAATTAAGTGTTTTAATTATATCTAAATTAAATACTTAATTAATTGTAACTCTTTGAAACCGACCCTCTAAACTAAAGATTAAGCCTTATCGAGTCTTATACGAAATTACAAGAGGATAATGAGAGGAAAAAGGCACGAGTGTGTGAGCACATATCAGATGAGGTAAAAGCCAAAAGAGTGTAAACACGAGTGTGAGTGTCATTCTTTCTTTCTTTTCGAGTGAACGTGAGGTCTTGTGGTGAGGAATTAATATTATGTCACGAAGTCCATAACAAACCATGGCGGAAAGATCTGAAAGGCAACTGGTAAAAAATGTCGCACCGAGAGGAGTTGGAGCTCTCAATTTAGGTCAACAAGCTCTCTTGCGAGAATTTCTACGTATGCTTCGAAATGAGTTGAATCCATCAATGAAAGGCTAGATCAAGTCGAAGAAAGGGAACAATGAGAAAGAACCCCTCAAGGTCCAAGGCGGGAGCGAGGGCGAGCAAGACTCTATGATGATGACCTCTACGAGCCAACTGAGGAGCTTCCACGGATTGAAAGCTTTTACCGATAACTTGTCCCAAACTTGTGTTAGTTGGCAGCACCTTTAACTATCATGATCAAAAAGGCTTTTGCCTTTTATTGGGATGAAGAACAAGAAAAATCATTTAATGCTATTAAAGCTTGTTTAACTAATGCCCCATTGCTTGTGTTGCCTGACTTTGCTAAAATGTTTGAAATTGAATACGATGCCTCAAGTGTTGGAATTGGAGCTGTTCTAACGCAAGATGGAAGGCCCGTGGCATATTTTAGTGAGAAGTTAAACGGAGACGTTCTCAACTATCAGACATACGACAAGGAGATGTACGCTCTAATCCGAGATCTTGAGACCTGGCAGCGCTACCTACGGCCAAAGGAGTTTGTAATCCATTCGGATCATGAGGTGTTGAAGCATATTAAGGGTCAAAAAAAATTGAACAAACGACACGCCAAATGGGTAGAGTTTTTAGAATCATCTCCTTATATTATTAAGTACAAGAAAGGTAAGGAAAATATTGTGGCTGATGCATTATCTCGACTATATACTTTGTTATCATATTTGGATTTAAAGTTGGTTGGATTTGCCTTTTTGAAGGAATTGTATAATGATGACGCTAATTTTGGTGATATTTACAAATCTTTTGAAAACAAGGTTGTTGATAAGTATTATAGGTTTGACGGATTTCTTTTCCACGAAGGCAAGCTCTGTGTTCCGCAAAGCTCCATACGGAACTTGTTGGTGAATGAGGCACATGGTGGCGGACTCATGGGCCATTTCGGGGTGGCCAAAACTTTGTCAACTCTACCGAGTCGAGAAACGGAATCGAGATCATCATGGCGATGCAAATCCAGAGGTTGTTCACTAGAAATTCTTATCGGGATTCCTACTCGTCAGGGAATTTGAGAAAAAGAGAAGAAATCTTCGAGCTTGCGACTTCTCGATATGATGAATGAGAAAGCATGAGTTATTCCTCGTATGCTTCAAAAAAGTCCTTCCCGAAAGATTATTCCCAAAGAAATAGACGTGAAGCCTACGAAAATAGTTTCTCTTGCTTTGAGCCAAACGATTATCTTTTTGATTCTTTTATATCGTCCTCACATTGTAATAAAAATGAAAAAGAAGAAAAAGAAAAGGAAAGTGAAAAAGAAATAGAAAAGAAAAAAGAAAAAGAAATTGTAAAAGAAAAAAGAAATAAAAAAAGTGAGAGAAAAAGAAAATGAAGAATAGAAAATTGAAAAAGAAATTGAGAATGAGAAAAAAACTAAAAAAGAAAAAAATGTTGAAAAAGAAACGAAAGAAAATGAAGATAGTGAGCAAAAAACGAGTGGAAAAGATGAGATAGAACAATAAGAAGCGAGTGTTATTTTAGGTAACCCCCATATGAGTTGTCCTTGTTCTGTTTCTTCCTTTCAGGTTTTTAATGATCCATGTGACGAGCTTCAATTACTTTACCTCCCAAAGGAGCGACGGTTCATCTTGAGTGGAGAAGGTCACATTCTGGGTGGCCCTAGCCCACCTATGCCTAAAGGTAAGCAAGTTGAGGTTTCTATATCCTTAAAACAACCCTATTTGATTCATAGTAAAGACATTGCTTATGACGTGGGTTTTGGAAAAGAACTATACCTTGATGTGGTTGATTTTAATGATGGCAAGGAAAATTTTGTTAATGATAATTGTTGCATCGATCAGTATGTGGATGAAGTGAGATTCAATCATCATGAAAATATTTCAAGCTTGTGTATTAAAAGGTTGCTATGCAAAGTGCTTAGTTCAAATGAACGTGGTGATGGTGTGACAGAACTTCCTTGTTGTATAAATTTTGCATGTTTGAAAATGCCTTTGTTGTTTTTAACAAAGAATGACCAAAACCGTGTGTTTAAGCCTGGAGCAAGTTATCTTAAGTTGTTGCTAAATAAAGGTGAGTACTCTAATTTTGTTTGGAATAAATATGTTGAAGCTTCTCATCTTTTCTGAATTTTATACCTATGTGTGAAGACAAAGCAAGTGAATATTGTTGGCTTCTAAAGTCAAAATTCAATTTCTGATTCTAGAAATCGTTCCATATTGTTGTTTAAGGGATTCGAACATGAATTGCATACTTATAACTGTAGTTTTCTTCGTGTTCCTACCAAGCTGCTAGCTAAGAAATATTCAAGTCAATGTGAGATGGTAAGCAAAAACTTCATTTTTGATCCAGGTGCTTATTATTCTTTATTATTGATCTAGGGATTTGAATCAATGGATTTTGATTTTTGAGACCATAACTATCGAACATTTTGTTATTTTGGATCATCATTGAATGAAATCAAGCACTCTGAATTTCGTGTGAATAGATGTGTGAACCATTTCTGCTTGCTTGATGTTATGACTTTGAATCTGAAAATGAAGTTGTTGAACTATCACAAGTTGCAAATGCTAAATCAAAGCTTTGGTTCTACATCATTCTTCAAAGGTTTTAAGTCATGGACTTTTGTTGTCCAGAATTATAATTCTCGAATGCTTCTTGATTTTGGTATATCTCCAACGAAGAAATTCTTAACTCATTGCGGAAAGGTCAAATCAACTTTTACTTTTGATCCCAACATTGGTTCATTTGTTTAATTTTTGCATAAGATCTTAGGAAGTCCTTTTGAACTTATAAACCATGGTGTCACTAATCTATTTAATTTTTGTGTAGGTGACATTTCGAAGTGGTTCCCTCCTAAAGAGGGAGGTCATAAACATAACATGTGTCCTTCTCAAGGCATGTGTAGTTTGTAGGTTTTTGGGAGCAACTATGCCAATTCCATCGACCAATGGGCTGGTGACGATGTAAAATTTTTTTCGAGCAAGTGGCCCGATTTGGGGACAAATCGCTTCAAAGTGGGAGGGAATGATACGATCACGCCCGAGAACACCATGGATCAGCTTCCCAAGCAAGGCTTGCCGTCTTTTGCAAGCTGACTTAGCTCAAATTTAACTCGTTTAGCTTAAATAAGCTCAATTCTAGCTCAATGAACTCATTTTCCATCTTTTTATTTTATTTGATTTACTTGCTGGAATAAATTTCATGCTTTAAATTTAGTTAATATAGTTTCAGCTCAGAAATATGTCTCAATTTGAACTTATTAATTTTTTGTTTTTAAGTTTAATGGCTGGTTTAAATGTGTCTAAAGAAGAGACAAATCAATTAGCTACTGCTAAATTTAATTTGTGTCTTATACATATTTAATAGTTGTTTATTAGTTATTTAAATGTGTCTAAGTTTGGGACAAATTAAATTCATGTTTCAATTAATTTTGTCCAGCCAAATTTAATTTGTCTTGGTCTAATTTCTTAGCTGAATTTAATTTGTTTGTTTGTAGGTACATGCATGGACATCATTGAAGATAATACATGCATGGACAGCAATGAAGATGCTTCAATGAAGGTGCATTGTGACCGATCACATGGAAGCCCAAATTCAAGTCATGTGCATTCCTTAAAACCCATGTACCAGCACATACATGCATCGAAAGAAGGGGTTGAATCAGTTAAATGCCAATTGCCCATTTATGTGCTCAAGACGCCATTATGATTCAATTAAAGCATATGCATGGCACCTTCAGCTTTAAGGACGTCCAAGGGGGGAATTGACACATAAATTCATCACATTGAATGAATAATGTGCATGCACAAAGAGGAGAACGAATTTTCAAGGTACATGCTGCCATTCATGACCCAGGTCATCATTAAAGCTTCAATTAAGAGGGATGCATGTCCCATGTAACTAGCATTCAGTCAAGGAGGATTAAAGGGCAATTAAAGGCTGGACATTCATGGACTTAAGGATTCTTCATGGCTAAGTATGCATGCACATACCAATGGGGAAGAAAGTGTCCATTCAGCTAATGCATGAATTTGTCGAATTCATGAACCATCTTTATTGTTTTAGTGTGAACCCTTTTAATTGTTGTGTGAACACATTAGTAGCCGAATTTCAATAGGCATTTTAGAGCCTATAAATAGTTTCTTTCATAATCATTTTAAGGTTAGAACTTTTGACATTTTATGGAATGAACTATTGTTCCTGTGAGGTTTTCTCCTCTCCAATTTTGTACGAGTCTCTAGTGACTTATCTAGCGTGCTAGTGACGTCAATCCGAACTTGTTTCTTAACTTATCACCAACCTTGGTGTGGCGTTCATCCATCTAACTATACCTTTGGTTCCTACTTTGTTAAGTAACGGGTCGAGGTCCATCTACCTATTTCCATCTTCCACCTTAAGTAATATAAGTCTTGGGACAACCCTCTCAATAGTGTTGGATCATTCTTGATGGTTAAGTTCGCATTTCTATTCCATCTATCCATCAACTTATCTACCTTATTTTCTTGTTAGCCGATCCTTCAATATCATACATAACCTATTTTGAACCTATCTCCATCACTTCACTTCATATTTAACCGATTAAAAGCAAGTTGTTCTTTTGGGATGATACTTCCTCGTTGATGATCGGGCAACTTAGACCTACTCGACTCAACCTACCGAGCCAGATCGCATCATTTGGTATAAGAGCTAGACAAGTTCAAAATATGTCTGAAATTATTAATATGTATGGCCGAATTTAATGTGCAAATTAATGAGTTCATATGCTGCTAATTTAATGTGTCTGAAATGCATTTAACTTACTGATTTTATTTGCTGCAGGTTTATGAATGGCTTGGTGCAATGTATGGGAGTGTGCATGCACAATTGAGGTTCAATGGAAGGCATTTAAGGAAGCACAAGTACTTGGGACGTTCATGCAAGAGGGGGCTGCTGAATGTTCATGCATTTGCACATTTATGCATAGAATTTAAGGAAGAACATATCTTGAGACGTTTCAGGCATGTTCCATGTATTTTCAAGATGATCATTCAAGTTTTTAAGGCACTTTAAAGCTCCATTCAGCCAAAGGAGATGTAGGAACATTAAAGCGCTGCACATTCATGGAATTAAGGCTATTCTTCAAGGCTAAGTATGCATGAATGCATCAAGTGAAGCAACATGATGGTTCGGCCAATTCATGCACCATCTTCAAGCATGAACTGAAATTTTAATGATTTAGTGTGAACATTTTATTAATTGCGTGAACACATAGATGTCGAATTTGAGTAGTCATCTTTGTGTCTATAAATAGTTTATCTTTTCTTTGTAAAAGGATCTTTTGAACTTTTTACTAATTATTAATAGAAATTTTGTTCTTGTGAGGTTTCTTCCTCTCTTATTTCGTTTGAGTCTCGAAGTGACATATCTAGCTTGCTAGTGGCGTCAACTCGAACTCATTGAACTTATCACCAATCCGGTGTGGCGTTCATCCATCTTTTTATTCCTTTGGTTTTTACTTCTATATAGGTAACGGGTCAAGGTCCATCTTCGACTCTTCATTTAATTCACCTTAAGCAATATAAGTCCCGAGGCAATACTTCATATCGTATTGAATCATTCTTGACGCTTGAGTTCGTATTTCCATTCCATTTTATCTATAAACTTATAAATTATTTCTTTGTTAAACCGAACCTATCAACCATCAAACCAAGCCCATCTTTTGAACCCATTTTGTTTACTTTCGCTTATAAATCAACCTTACTCCATCGATCTACAAAATTGAATGATGTTTATTGTCGATGATTAGGCAATCAAGTGAATCGACTCAATCAACCGAGCTGGATCGCATCACTTAAGCTCCCTTGTAACCACATGATAAAAGCTTGTGTAACATCCTCTTAAATAGAACCATGATGAAGACTTAAGACTCCAAAAACGTTCATACTTGAAGAGTCTCTATTGGTCCATTAAACAACTCCTTAATGTTCTTTTAAAAGCTTTGAAACTGTCCCACTTTGAAAAATCTTTAATCATATGAAAAGTCACCTGCAAAAATAGATATTTAAGATTAAATAGTAACTTAAAACACTAATAAAAACCAACATATTTAATAACACTCATGCACACAAATTAATTAAACATGAAACTTAAATCACCTTATTTAAAATGAAAATAAACACACTAATTTATGCATTAAAATATAACAGCCAATTAAATCATGTACTTATATAAACAAACTCAAACATATTAAACAACTAAGATGCTTAAATTCAAGGTTTAAGATGCAAACTAAATGAGCAAATGAGTTACTTAATGCATGACTTAATTTAATGATGCAGACTTAAACTAACATGGGAGTTACATAATGCATGTCATAGTTAAGAGATGTAGATTAATAATGCAAAACATTAATTAAATATGCATATTAATGATATTAAAACTAAAACATAATTAAACACAAAAGTAACTGAATTAAAGTCCTTATTCCAGCAACCAAATTAATAAAATAAAATTAAAAGCTTCATTTTGCACTTGGGCCCTTCGAGTTTGGGCCAATCTCGATGTCGTCAAGTTGTGTCGTAACATGATGCGGCTGGGATTGAATCAGATTTGGTTAAATTGTGAGAGATTTGAAATTTTATTGAATAAAAGATAAAAGTTTGGGGTAAAAGTGTAAAATGTTAATTAAGGGTCAAATATGTGAATTTAAGTGTTTTACGATATTAGATTTGGTTAAATGAATTAAATTGTTATATTTAGATTAAGAAACGAATCAGTCGATTCGCAATCGCGGGAAAGGAAAAGTCATTGAATAGTCATCGTCAAAGTGTTGGTAACTATTGCGTTTTGGTAAGTTTGTATTAAATGTTATTATGCTTACTAATGTTATATATATATTTCTATATGTATATGTATATGTATATGTATATGTATATGTATATGTATATGTATATGTCTATAATAAACATGGTTCAAGGTAAGTTGCAAATGTGATGAAATATTTAATGATGAATATGGCTTTTGTATTTGTTTGAGTTGAAACATGTTATGCTATGGAGAGTTGGTATCAAATTAATCTTGGTATATGGTTAATGTCATGAAAAAATTAAAGTATGCATGTTAAATCCTATTTGAACTTACTGAATAGCTAGGATACAAATGACATGTCAATAAGGCATTCTAGGACTCTGTGCTTAGGATTACAGTTCCAGGTACTATGTATAGGTGATGGATACCATATCGATGGCTTGAGATCCTACATGTGTTGCGGATTCTCTGAAGCTTGTGTGAGCAGCATTGTGTATTGGTTAACGTCTCGTTTGTCAGTTTGTGTGAGCATTACTCTCTCGCATACCCGAAGTCAATTTACTATAGTTCTTCAGGTAAAAGAATTGGTTATTGAAATGGAAATGAAACAAGATGACATGATGAATTATGTTATGTTGGTTATAACTTGGTATGTAAATCTTGACATGTTATGTTTTGATGATTTGATTTATACAAGCCAAACCATTTGACATGGTAGAAATTATGGAACAAGACAAAGGAATGTAATTTCTATGTTATATATGAATTGTAAACTTAAATTGACAGATATGTAATGTTTTATTTTACGAACTTACTAAGCATTACGCAAGCTTACTCTATTTGGTTTTCTTCTTTGTAGTTTGCTAGACTCTTACATCGATTGGAACATTGTCGGAGATCACACTATCCGACAACTCTATCAGTTATTTGTTTATTTTGTCCAGGTTATAAGTGACATGTAAATAGGGTTTTGGTATGCTTATGTTAATAGGTATATTGGTGATGATTGGTGCTATTTGAGATGTAAATTTGTATATGGTGCTCTGGTGACTTCAATTGGTAGCATTTGTTATTGAAATGGCCATCTGTTTTGGTACTTATCAAACTTTGGTTGGGTTATGTTAGCCTTTGGAAACTTGGTAAGAATAAATGAATTTCGGTATTTGATATTTGTGGTTTAGTAAATATATAAACAAGCTTGAAATTTGGTTATGTTTTAGTTTGGTTGTGCTTGAATTGTGGTGCCTATAAGGTCATATTGGCTAGACATAAAGATTGGATTGAATATGTTTATATATGTTACATGTCATTCTATATGCATCCTTAAGCTAGGTTTTGAGATTGGTATCAAGTAATCTTTTTAACTTGATATTTTTTACCATTTTGGTGAAAGTATTAATACCAAACCATATGAAAGTTTCAAAATTGACAGAATTCAAATTTAGAATCGTTATTTTTCTAATTTTTATAGATACCGTGGAAATAATATCGATACCTTGATTTGGCAGAATGCCAAAATGGTATCAATACTTATTATAAATATCAATACTTATTTACTTGGTATCAATATTGGCCCAAAGTTTTAAAAGTTTATAATTTAGTTCATTTATTCGAACTTGATTCAAATTTTATAGTACTTCAAAGCTCGATATAGTTTGATTTATTTTCATTCTTAATGGTTAACGTTTGTGTAATTATGTATAGTTGATGGAAATTTTGAATAAGTTTATTCTGGTTTGTTTGTAGAATTTTGTAACTCGTGTTTGGTGACCAGACTAGGTATGAAGTTTTACATATATTATGGAAAGAAGTTGTCAATCATAAAAAAACGTTGCGAGTACTAACTTACATAAATATTAACTCTCGAAAGAAGTTGCGAATCGTATTCGTCAAGCGGTACTATTTGCCAGGTGATACTATTTACCAGGTGCTATAGTCTACTAGGGATAAGAATCCGCCATATTTGTATGTAGGAATATATGCACATTCTATTTGCATAAAGTCTATTCGCTTTAACCATAAGGTGTGACCCTGTAGGTTCTTGTAACATTAGTAGTAATACTAGAACATTTCTAATGCTACAATTAATGAGTGGCATCTAGTCATGCATCATTGCTACCCAAGTTACTAGAAGTCATGATTCGACATAACCTTTCTGTGATAAACTTTTCATGTATTATATCATTTTGTCCTTTTATATCTAGATTAGACACAAGTCATGGTATAGTCACACTTGTATAGTACAATCTCATATTTCTTGTTATTTTGTGGAGACAATAATAAACAAATAAGTGTGATATCTTATATTGACTTATTTGAGCATGGTCATTGTAACACCTAAACTCATATCCATTGCTGGATTAAGGTTACGAGGTATTTTCGAGCACAACACAGTCATTTATTACAATTCATGCTCTGAAATTTAACTGTAACGCCCTAAAATTTAACTGTGTATCTGCTTCACTGGTTAAGTGTTTTGGGTGTGTGAGAGGTCCCAAGTTCAAGCTAAGACTTGGGAAAATTTTGGTATTTTTATGAATAAGCCTTATCTTTGGTTAGTAGGCTTTTCAGTAAAATTTGGCAAATAATTAAGAGGATGGGCCTGCTGGTCTGGTGGATAAGTGGAGTGTTGGTGTGAAGGAGGTCTTGTGTTCAATTCTCTGTGATGGCGTGGAGACGGTATTTTTGCTCCAATTTTGGCTAAGAGTTATGTTGGGACAAAATTCTAAGTAGTTGTGTTTTAGTTGGTTAATAGGGTGTGATTTTAGGAGATAATGGGGAAGAGGTTATCAGAAAATAATCTGATTATTTTTTTGCTGCAGAAAAAAAGTAGAGTTTTGGTTTTCTCTCCAATTACCCAAACTTTTTCTAACGTTTTCTTCTTCTTCTTTCCCTCCTCTGCTGATTCTTTCCCCTAGTTACCGCCGAAATTTCCATTATTTTTTCCCCTTCCGTTTCTTTCTTTATTTTCCAATTGATTTGGTTGTTCATCGATGGTTGCGTGTGTTCGGTAAGTAACGACTTTGTCTATTGTTAATCTTCTTGGTTAATCTCTAAAAGGGGGATTCCTTTTTGCTGTTTAGACATTAATTAAAGGGCTAGAGGTTTTGAATCGATGCTATGATTGTGCGAAGTCATGGTTACTGAAGCGAGGTAAGGGTTTTGTTAAGTTTTTAGTCAAGTTCCATCTAAAATGGGTTGATTAAAAATGAATTAAATGATTAACCTGGAGATTTGATGGTTGATTTTTAGGTTTTGGAGGCTTAAGAGTTCTTACGCATCAGAAACGATACCAGGTTTGTACCCGAAACACAGAAAATGGGATTTGACAAAAAGCCAAAATTTCTTGCTATTTGAGAAATAAGAGAAATAAGAGAAAATGATGTGAAAAATTGTAGAGAAAGGAAATAAGGGTGTTATAAACTTGGAAATCAACATTCTGCACTAAAATAGTTTTGGACAGCAGCAGTAGTCTAAATTTGGAAAATCATCAAAAATAGTGGAAATTGAGTTATAGGTTGATCAAATACAAAAGTAAATTTTATTGAGTCTAGTTTTTCATGGAAGAAACAGTGTAAGCAATGAAATTGTAAGTTATGAGATATAAAGAATTTTGTGAGACAATGTCAGAATGGGTTCGGGTTCCCCTATTCTGAATTTAGAAAAATCATCGAAAATTGTAAAAATAATAATTAGGGGCTTAAATTTATATGTTTAAATCCTTAGCGTATTTTCAAGAGAAACAAATAGAAACATCATTCGAATTTCGTGCTAAGAGATAAATGATTTTTAGAAAGGAAAGATTGAAGCTGTCAAACAGCAGAATCGGGATAGATTTGAAGATTTTACTGTACTTATTTGATAAACTATAAAATCTAAAAATTTTATGGTAGAAAGGTATTTGAGTATAGTTTCGAAAACATCAAGTGGATCTTAATTTGGAATTTTGTAGCTCAATATATAAATATTTTAGGGACAATGACTCAAGTAGACAGCTTTGAATGAACATATAAGTAAATAGTGAAAACATATATGAATATTTAGCTAGCATGTGTTACATTAAAAATGGATCACATGACCAAGGCCAATTTGGTCCGACTGGGCCATACGGGCACACACGGGCGTGTGGGCCCATTTTTACCGAAATGTTTCTAAGGTTGCACGAGTAGCCCAAGTCGACTGTGAACCTGTTGTAAGGTCGGTAAGTGCTACTTAAACCCCTAAATGTGTGAAATTGATTGAATGATATCTATACTAAGCATGTTAATATCTGAACCGAATATATGTATTGAAATTGCATAATAGCATATCATCCATTGTATGTTGCATTGCATTGGGTTAGGGGTTGTTATTCGGAGGAAGTCTACTGAAAGGCTTTAAGCCTAATTTACTGGTAGCTCAGCTACAAACTATTGTTTTGTGCCGCATTCGGGACTACTTGGAGTGTAGGGATGGGTGGGTTGACTATATCCTCACATGGAGTGACATGACAATGCCCCGGAGCTCAACAAGCTCTATTTCTAAACCCATCAAGCTCCCAAAAGGACCTATGACTCGAGCTCAATCTAAGCGCTTTTACGAAGCTATTTTAGCTTTATTCACTTAACTTTGTAATGAAAACCAGCTCCATGTTGATGGAGAAGCTCAGACCAGCCCCTTAAAGACTCTTTGCACCTTAGTGCAAACTGACTTTAACTCATCGTCAGCTCCCCGAGCTCCATTCAGCTCCAATCAGCTCACCTAAGCTCATTTCAGCTCGTTTGAGCTTAATTTAGTTTCTTTCCAGCTCATTCCTTTAACCACATAATAAACTAAGTATTAGTTTTATTTTATTCAAATTGTTACAGCTCATGACCGAATATTTTAGCTCTATTCAGCTCATTAAGTGTTTCACATTTTTTTCGAGTTAGCTGAAATTAATATGCTAGCAAGTCCATATTATTTATGACTTAAATTTTATTTGTGTGTTAATTAATATGTTTTGATGTTAAGTAGTTGTGTTCAGCTGAATATAATTTTGGAATTAATGTGTTCATGTTTTTTATAGGTATTGCCGAATGTAAGGTTCATTAAATGAAAGATGCATGCACGACTAGGTTCACACAAATGGAAGATTCATGCATGACTACCTTCAAGACATGGTGTGCTGATCATTGGAATCCCAAGCATCTATTCATCCAAGTAGCAGCTACTTAAATTAATTTCTAAATTACATTCATGAAAGAAGCCTAAAGGAAGATGCATGAACAACTAGTTACAACGAATGTGACAATGCATGCATGTCTAGCTACATAGATTTTTTTGCTAATTATTTGACTTCCCTACGTGACTATTCAGCCAAGAACCACCTATTGGAAGATTCATCCATACCAATGCCGAACCTAGACATGGCCGTTTAGCTCCTTTCATTCCAAATTTATCCAGCCAAATTTCCCCTCATTAAGAAGTTGTCTTTTGTGGATATATTCAGCCGAATATAGACTTAGTTTATTAATGAACTTTTCTAGATTTTTACAAACACATTCATAGCCGAAATACTTAGTCTCTAAGTTTGATCATTTTGCCTATTCGGCTATCCTTTGTAAGTTATAAATAGTTTGCCCATTTCATGTAAAAAGAACTTTTGACAATTTATTGAATGAACTTTGTTCTTGTAAGGTTTCTTCCTCTCTATTTTCGTTTGAGTCTTGAATTGACTTATCTAGCTTGCTAGTGGCGTCAACCTGAACTCTTCTTTGAACTTATCACCAACCTTGGTATGGCGTTCTTCCATCAATTTATACATTTGGTTCCTACCTCTTTATAGGTAACGGGTCAAGGTCCATCCTCTACCATCCATTTAACCACCTTAAGCAATATAAGTCCCGGGGCAATACTCTTTATAGTATTGAATCGTTCTTGAAGCTTGAGTTCATTTTTCCATTCCATCCTATAAATTAAATATTTATTTTATTTATTTTTTAAACTGAGCCTATCAAATATCAAATCTAGCCTATCATTTGAACCCTTTGCCAACTTTCGCTTATAAGTTAACCAAAATCCATTTTTTTTCACAAAACGAACAACTCTTGTCGATGATCGGGCAAACTAAGACAACTCGACTCAACCTACCAAGCCAAATCGTGTCATGGAGTGTAGGGTTGGACGGAGATGGTGTGTAGAGGCTGGATGGATGGGATTTTGCTATTGCATAACTGTTACTGCTACTAATACTGTGATGGGCTAAGGCCCTACTGCATTTTTCACACTGTACTGAGATGGGCTAAGGCCCAAACTATCTTTGATACTAAAAAGGGCTTCAGCCCAAGACTGTTCAACTATGCATTGTGAATACTGATTGTTTGCTTATTTTTGTGGGATTACAGATTGAGTTTATTTAAACTCACCCTTGTTGTTTAATGTGCACAGGTAATCCCCAGACTTAGACGGATCAGTGCGACGGAGGACTCAGCGGTGACTATAGAAATTTTTGGACTTCATGGTTTTCAATTTACGTTTTATGATTTAATTATTATTGATTATTTGGGTGGTAATTTAAGGACCCTCTTGATGAGAGACGGCCCGGGTTGATTCGAGTCATTCACGGGTTTGCTCGATTGTCGACGAGGAGTAGTTAGAGTTGTCAAAAATGGGTGATTTAGGCTAAGGGTTGTAGAAGCTTTCAAGGGGTTTAGATGAGTGGTTATGGTGTTGTAGGTTCGGCTTAGGATAGAAACAAATGAGGTGGTGTGTTTGATGGCTCGGTTTAAGGATAAAATAAAGATAGATAAGTTTTAAGATAAATGGTGGGGATGGATAATCGAACTCAAACTTCAAGAATGATTCAACACTAAAAATTGTCACCCTGATTCCTATATTATCTAAGGTGGTTTTGCAAAATAGAAGGTTGTTGAACGCCACACCGAGTTACGGTGATAAGTTTGAAAACAAGTCACGATATGCCACTAGCACACTAGATAAGTCAACGAGACTTGAATAAAATTTTGAGAGGAGATTAACTCACTCAAGAACACAATGTTCATAAATCAAATTGCCAAAAGTCCTTTTACAAAATGAAATAGCAAACTATTTATAGTATTCAGCTAGGTAGCCGAATGGCCTAAGCAAAGACTTAATATCTAAGTAATTAATTAGGCAAGAAAAGGCTAGAAAATTCTGGAAATAAAACACTAAATTGTTGGAGCTAAATTCAACTGAATTGAAGTTCAAGAGATGGTTTCTAGAAGAGCAAATGCACTTGGAGAAGTTGCATGGTTCATGGCAGCAGCTAGGTTCGGCCAATTGAGCTTAAATGAGCTCATTAAATTGCAACTCTTGGCTAAAAAGATACTAGCATTAAAGGAGGACGTGAACAGCCTTGAAGGTGTGAAAAATGAGTTGGAAAAGTCTTTGGAAGTGTGAACAATGATCAACCAAATGGTCCTTGGTGTGAACTCCAAATGTGAACGCATAGGTGCTCTTTTGGGAGTGGATCAGCCAACTTTTGGGAAGTGAAATTGGCTGCTCTCCTTGGCTGAAAAGCACCTTGAATCATCAAAGAATGAGCCATATCCATGAATCCAGCCATCCATGAATCCAACCATTCATATATGCTCCCATACGTTGCATTGAGTCATGCATGCACTTGGACGTTAATGCTCCTTTATGCATTCAGCCATCCTACAAGAAAAGCATGAACTAAATTAAGTTCAAATGTATGTTCGGCTGAACTAAATGGTATCAAGACATATTAAATAGAAATTATCATACTAACTAAATTAAGACTAATTAATTATAGTCCAGCCACCTAATTAAATTCGGGTAACAAAACATAATTAAAACATGTAATAAGCTGACAAGTAATGAAGAGTTGTAACTAAATTAACTTAAATACTTAATTTATTCCAGCAATTAAAATTAAATGTGCTAACAAAATTAAACCGAGCTCAAACAAGCAGAATTAAGCTCTTGTGAGCTTAACCGAGCTAAATGAAGCTTGAGGAGCTGAATTCAAAGTCATTTCGCACGGTCTCGTAAGTTCCTTGCTCGAATTGAAATAGTCCTCAACCGTGCTCGTATCACCTCTGGGACTTTGGTTTTAAATTTTTGGTTTTTATTTATTTATTTTACTTTATGGATTTATACCTGCTGGTCGTAGAAAATTCGATTTTCAAAAAGTTAAAGTAGTTTCTAAACGCATGATCACTTAGACTGTTTTATTAAAGCTTCCACGATGAGGGATGTTTCAAAACAAATGTTTTAAATGAATAAAGACGCTTCCTAAGTTGTAACAAAGGTTTACTAAAGATCATTACATGGAATGTTTTCAACGTAACAACGAGGTTTCAAAAACACTATCATGTGACATTGCAAGATACGACCATAACGTCTAGGCTGGGTTTGGGAGGTTACATTAACCGAGTCATAACCATTCAACTATTCAAATTTTGAACCAACTAACATACATCGAATCATATTACATATACTTTATAAATCCAATAGCCAAATCATATGATAAACAATCAAGGCATTCGAATAATCAAATTTTAAATAAGCTTATTACATTACATTTTCATATACCGAGCATATATATATATCGCAACACTCAATTGTATACATCTACCTCATTGGCTAAATATCAAACACCTCAATTTCAAAACTTTTGCAATTGCACAGATTTATCAAAACAAATCATAATATACGGCCTAATATTCACTTACCTATAAAACATTAGTTGTAACACCCCGAACCCGAGACCGACACCGGAGTCGAACACGAGGTGTTAACAGACTTTAAACCCCTTAAAAAAAATATTTCCCAGACACTGCCAATCTGCGTACTAGTCGCTTTAAAAATCATATCTTGAGTTTCACAACTCGAAAATCAGTTTCGTGATTTTTCCCTAAAACTAGACTCATATTCCCATCTACATGTTTTTTTCTAGAATTTTTGGTTGGGCCAATTAGTACAGTTTATTAGTCAAATTCTCCCATGTTACAGGGATCGACTACACTGACCTTTGCGCAATACGACTTGGATATCTCCCTGCACAGAGATTCAATGCTGATGCCGTTTGTTTCTATAGAAACTAGACTCAGAGAGGAATCTATACATATATGGTATGACTTCTAATTATCTCTGGTTAATTTATAATGAATTTCCAAAGTCGGAACATGGAATCCAGAAACCGTTCTGGCCCTGTCTCACGAGAACCTGAATATCTCTTAACATACTGTCCGTATGATTGTTTCGTTACTTTCCTATGAAAATAGATTCATCAAGGTTCGTTTACATAATTTATTCACTATTTAATTCCATTCCTACTATTTTTAGTGAATTTCCAAATCTACATCACTGCTGCTGTCAGCATCTGCCTTTAAGGTAGACTTTACCTATTTCATAGTTTCCATGATTCAACTAGCCCTTTTTGCATAAGTAGCACAATTTATGATAGTGATTAACCATTCCCATGGCCAATCCTTGTCAAGCCTATCCACACCTCTCAATAACCATATCCATACCAAATGATTATGACATTACACTCAAACATATATAAGCCATTTTCGCATGGCTAACCAAAATTATACAAGTCCAAAGGGTCCATGACCCACAACAAACGGGTAGTCCTATACATGCCATTTCGAAGTTCAACCAAAATTGTACCAAAAGGGGGGCTTTGATAGTGTGGGCGACTTTGACTTCAAGATCCCGAGTCCGATAGCTGGAGAACCAAATCTATAAAACAGAGGAGCAATGAAACGGAGTAAGCAATTTATGCTTAGTAAGTTTTGAGCAAGGAATTCCAGCACAACAAAAGTATAGCATTCATATAGCTAAACGGATAATTTCATATGCACAAATTTTCGATATCATACTTGCTTCACATTACCAACCCTTATGTACATACACAAAAGATCAACTTAGCCAAAGGCCGGTAGCTCGTTTATCAACTGAGCGAATACTTATTTGTAAGGGCTCAACTAAATTCAAGCACATACGAAACATACCTCAATGTTGGGATGTTTCTAGAGTATTAACTGAAATTTTTACAGCAAGATCATTCATTCCCAAATCACGTACCTTCGGAATTTAACCGGATATAGCTCCTCGTTCAAATACCTTCGGGACATAGCCCGGTTATAGTAACTCGCACTAATGCCTTCGGGACTTAACCCGGATTTAGTAACTCGCACAAATGCCTTCGGGCTTAGCCCGGAATTAGTATCTCGCACAAATGCCTTCGGATCTTAGTCCGGATATGGTCACTTAGCACAAAGCCTTCGGGACTTAGCCCGGACATCATTCAAATAACCATGCACATTTAACAATAAATCATGGCACATTCGTATTTCATTTTCGTTAGCAAAACTCAAACACAAGACACTTATCATTCTTGTAATTTCGGCTCAATAGCCACACACAAAGAGCATGATTTTGATTTGCTTAAAACATGATCTAATCAAATCTTAATTTAAGCTCTCTTACTCAAGAACTTACCTCGGATGTTGTCGAACGATTCCGATGGCTATTCGACCACTTTTTCCTTCCCTTTATCGGATTTAGTTCCCCTTTGCTCTTGAGCTTAATTAAACAAATAAATTGATTTAATCATTTGAGCATCGAAAAGAGGAACACAAGGCACTTAGCCCATATTTATACATTAGACATTAAAGTCACATATGTACGGAATCATGAATCAAACTCAACATTTTAGCTAATTTTCCCCCTTGGCCGAATTTTCTAAGCCAAGACAAAAGCATCAATATGCTTGCCTCCAACCGAATACATGCAACACCAAATCTTCTTCCTATGGCCGAATATGCATGTCTATGTTGGGGCCGATTATATGCTTAATACTTCCTACAAGTATGGTTACTTGTATTGATTATAAATATCATCTTGTTTCAAGTTCAAAACTTGGCTAATACACACATATATACACTAGTAAAGCATCCTCTCCCTTTCCATCAATTTAACACATGCATTGCTCATTAACATACAAAAGTTATATTCGGCCTTAGCACACAACTTGCTAGCCGATTCTTCCCCATCTAGCAACCAATGCACATATGTGCTCACTCAAAAATGCTAAAAAGGAGATTCAAGAATCATCAATCCACCATCACATGCATCATTAACAAGCTTCATATTTAGCATGCAATGGCAATAACACAAAATCCACCTAGGCCGAATATCATCCCCATGACATAGCAAGGATTTGAACCATGGGCTAATTAGAACTCAAGCTAGCAACTAAAAACATGCATGAATCTCATGGCACAACCTCAAACATACCTTAATCTAGATATAAGTATGGCCAAACCTCCTCCTAATCCTCTTCCAAATCAAACATGAAGCAAGAACTCCTTCCTCCTTCCTTAGAATTTTCGGCCAAATGAAGATGAAAAAGGATGAACAAAATTTTCTCCTTTCTTTTCTTTAACTCAGGGCAATGGGGGGGGGGAAGACAACCACACACATTTTTTTTTGTTTCCATCATATTCACTTTCATTATTTTATGCCCATGCTCCTTATTTTATTTTTCCTAACATACCTCACTAACATAACATGTTTGTGACATGTTTCCACTCATGATGCACTAACACAACATGTCTATGACATGTCTTGCCCATCACACTTGGTCTACCATGCTTGTCATGGCCGGCCACTACTCATTAGGGGGGGAATTTGACATGCAAGTCCCCCCTTTTTCCACATGCACTAATAGGTCCTTACGCATTGACCTATCACATTTTAAAATTTTCTCACGTAAGTCCTATTTGATGAAATTCACTTACAATTAACAAAATTCAAACACGAAATTTTCACACATGCACATGTACATATAATGAGCATCAATTATGACGGTTAATTATTTTTACGACTCGGTTTAGCGGTCCCGAAACCACTTCCCGACTAGGGTCAATTTTGGGCTGTCACATTAGTTAACATTACCGCATAGTCAAAATTACTTTTAATGCTATATCATGTGTATATCACCCTAAAACCAAAGCCAATTCTAAACACAATATCCAACCGTAACAATCTCATTCCATTAACTATTTAATGCACATACCAATCTATAAAATTATACACAATCGCACATTAATCTAAGTCAAGCTATCCCATACGACTTAATAGGCATACATATATAAAACATAAACAAGCATCACTAAATAACCTAATACAATTGTAACCATTACCAACTTAGGCCCACATTAAACATTTTTGTACACAAATAACAAATCAATGTACACCTAATTAGACATGCTATTTACCTAATTAGCATGCTAAATAGCATGTCTAATTTTTATATAATCAACCAATCAACAAATCATTTATTCGGTCATCCAATTTAACCTCTATAGGTCATACCAAAATCAAAACAAAATCTCAAGTAGGTACCATTTCATAACTAAATAACATTATTAACCAAACACATTATACTTGCTCAAATGACTAACCAAATTTCTATGAAACATAGTCATTTTTTGCCATTAATCTCCGAACCACGTGACCGGTTTCACAAGCAATCACTTATACATAACCGAGCTTATTAGAACATATACATTATAGAAAAAACACATCCACCAACTAAATCATTACTCTAACAGAATCTTATAACCAAACATATCATACATATATACCTCGAAACATACTTCCCAAAAGAGCTTATAACATGACCAAATATACATAATAATTAGCATCGCTAACAAGCCATTTCGCATGGCAACTTATATACAATTCAAAATTAACCATAGCCTATACATGTCATATGACATAATAGCAAGCCTTCAAAATATCCAATTGGCGATTAATAGTGTGACGATAATCCTTAATGATCTCCGAGCTCGAGCTAGCTTTATATATCTATAAAATAATGAAAGAATGCAGAAAGTAAGCTTTGGAAGCTTAGTAAGCCATAAGCAAATAAATCATTTCAATGATATTTATAATTCAATTCAACTATATCGAATTTAAATAAATCTCAAACACATATACATTCAACTAACTCATGTAAATTCATATTACCACATTAAGTACTAACTTACCTTAATATTTCATGAATATAATAAACTTCACACATACCTGAACCATTTAGCTCAAATTCACCTTCGGTCTCAATTTAACATTACCCATTAAATCATTCGGAATTGTTAAGGACATTCACAAATCATATAAAGCTTGTACAATGCCTTATCCCGGATATGGTCTTACATGTTAACACATATCGATGCCACTGTCCCAAATAGGGTCTTATATGAATCATATACGAAGCCAATGTCCCAGACATTGTCTTACATGAAATCACACCTCAAAATTCCTAATGTCATGACATCAGTATCCTATACATTTCCTAAGGTTCATTCGGGGCTTTTGACTTCGTAATTAAATCAATTCATGCACGAAATCACTCATCCATTTCTCAAATCAATTCGGCAATATGTATATATATACAAATCAATTCGGCAATATACAAAACATATACATTTGAATTCAAAAACATTTATTTACTCATGAACTTACCTCGTACGAAAACGAACGGATCGGAAAGACTATTCAACAACTTTTGACTTCCCCCTATCCAAATCTGATTTCTTCCTTTCTTGATCTAATTAAATTCAATTTTAACTTATTTCATCACATGTTCATTCAATTTCATCCAAAAACACATAAATGTGCATTTTGCACTTTAGCCCGTAATATTTCAAATTTTCTCAATTTAGTCTCTATTTTCGAACAACTCAAAATACACAAAATTTCATCATGCTCATGTTAGGCCAAACTTTCCCTAGGTCCCTAATAGCCCATTAATTCTATTTATTTCACAATTGGACCCCTAAATTTAGAAATTTCACATTGTAGTCCTTAATAAGCATTTTTATCAAAAACTACTTAATTAAACATAATAATCTATTATCAAACTCTTATAATCCATTATCAAACAACAACAAAAAAAAATTTAATTATTCATCAATGGCATTTCATGAATTCATCGACAAATTCAAAAATTTAAGCATGGGTTAACTTGTATACGAAGCAACGATCTCAAAAACATAAAAATTATCAAAAACTGAGCAAATAACATACCTAAATCAAGCTCCCAAGTGTACCGAACCTTAAAGCTTTCAAATGGTTTTCTTTTTCTTTGAGTTTCGGCCAAACAAGATGAACATGCATGATGTTTTATGTTTTGTTTTATTTATTACATATTAATATTCAATTTACTTATTTACCCTTAATGAATAAACATAGAAATTTATAATGCATGTCCATTAATGTCCATTAACACTACCAATGGTCTAATATCATCATAAGGACTTTTAATTTAATTAATCATAGCAATTAAGCACTTTAAACAAATAGTATGCAACTTTTGTATTTTACGCGATTAAGTCCGTTTATCAAATTAAAAATCCAAATGATAAAATTAAATCAAAAAATTTTCACACATACATGCTATCATGCTGTAAACACATAAAAAATATAAAAAAATAATTTTACAACTTCGGATTTGTGGTTCAGAAACTACTGTTTTGATTTAGCTAAAATCGGGTTGTTACAACTCTTCCCCCTATAGGGATTTTCGTCCCCAAAAATCATACCAGTGAATAGGTTTGAGTATTGCACTCTCATAGCATCCTCGATTTCCCAAGTAGCTTCTTTGACCTCGTTTCGATGCAATAAGACTTTCACTAAAGAAATTTTTTAAGTTCTTAGTTCTTTGACTTGCGAGCTAATATTGTGATCGATTCTTCATTATATGTCATATCAGGCTGTATTTCAATCTTAGAAGGAGAAATCACATGAGAGGGATCAAATCGGTATCGTCGAAGCATTGATACATGAAAATAGTTTTGAATTTTCTCTAACTCATTCGGTAGAGCTAACCGATATGCCACTGGACAAACTCTCTCGATGATCTCATACGGCCCGATGAATCTCGGACTCAACTTGCCCTTACGACCGAATCTAAGTATTTTCTTCCACAGAGAGACTTTCAAAAAAAATTGATCTCCGATCTAAAACTCAATATCTTTCTGTTTCAAGTCTACGTATGATTTCTAACAATCTGATGCTTCTTTTAGACTATCACGAATCACTTTCACTTTCTGTTCAGTCTCTTTGATCAACTCAACCCCGTGAATCTTATTCTCGCTAAACTCTATCCAATACAAAGGTGTTCAGCATTTGCGACCATATAAAGCTTCGTACTGTGCCATTTTTATACTCGATTGATAGCTGTTATTGTATGCAAACTCCATCAATGGCAGGTATTGCTCCCACGTACCTTCAAATTCAAGAATGCAACATCTCAACATATCCTCGAGTATTTGATTAATCCGCTCAGATTGACCATCTATCTGCAGATGAAAAGCAATACTAAGGTGTAGCTTTGTACCCAATGCATCTTGCAATTTCTTCCTAAAATGCGATGTGAATCTCAGATCTCTATCTGAAATAATGGATATAGGTACTCCGTGCAACCTCACAATCTGAGAGTTATATAGCTCAGCTAACTTATCAAGTGAATAATCTGTGTGTATCGGAATGAAATGAGCCGACTAAGTTAGTCTATCGACAACTACCTAAATTGCGTCTTTCTTACTCAGTGACAGAGGCAAACTCGATACAAAATCTATCGTGATTTTGTCCCATTTCCACTCGGGAATCATATCGGCTGCAGTAACCCAGATGGTACCTGATGCTCAGCTTTGACTTGCTAACAGATTAAACATTTCGAAACAAATTCAGAGGTATCACGCTTCATACCAGGCCACCAATAAAGCTGTTTCAGATGTTATACATTTTCGTACTTCCCGAATGAACAGATAACTGACTGCTATGAGCTTCATTTAAAATCATCCAAATCAACTCTAAATTTCTCAAGACACAATTTTAGCCTCTGAATCTCAAACAATCATCAGCATCAATCCTAAATTCAAAATTAGGGTTTGAATCACATTGAGCTCGTTTTGTTAACATTTCTTTATCAATTTTTTGAGCTTCATAAATCTACTGTAGAAAAAATGGTCTCGCTTTCATCTTAGCTACGATGACACCATCATCAGATAGAGCTAACTAAGTATTCAACGCACGTAGAGCAAACAAAGATTTCTGACTTAAAGCATCAGCAACCACATTGGCCTTTCCCGGATGGTAGTCAATCACTAGTTCATAATCTTTTAACAACTCCAACCATCTACGCTATCGCAAATTCAAATCTTTCTGAGTCATTAGATATTTCAAACTCTTGTGTTCTGAATAGATATGACATTTCTCTCCGAACAAGTAGTGGTGCCAAATTTTTAACGCAAACACAATAACTACTAATTCCAAATCATGGGTTGAGTAATTCTTCTTATGCGGCTTCAATTGTCTCGAGGCATAAGCTATGACTTTGCCTTCCTACATCAATACACAACTCGACTCTAGTTGAACTAACACTGGAGCTTCAGTCAATAAGGCTTTCAACTGATCAAAATTTTTCTGGCACTTATCTGTCCACTCGAACTTAACATCTTTCTGTAGCAGTCTTGTCATCGGGGTTGCAATCATTGAGAAACCTTTTACAAATTGTCTGTAATAATCGACAAGTCCCAGGAAACTACAGACGTCTGACACATTTCTCGGAGGCTTTCAATCTAGGATTGCTGAAATCTTGCCCGGATCAACCTGAATACTTGATACTGACACAATATGCCCCAGAAAACAAACTTCTCATAACCAGAACTCGCATTTACTAAACTTTGCAAAAAACTACTTATCACACAAAGTCTGTAACACTATTCTTAGATGTTCGGGATGCTCGGATTCATCACGGGAATAAATCAAGATGTCATCAATAACCACGACAACAAATCGATCCAAATACAGTCTGAAGATCTGATTCATTAGGTCCATAAAAACAGTAGGTGCATTCGTTAGTCCTAAAAGCATAACTAGAAACTCATAATGTTCGTACCTAGTTCGGAAAGCAGTTTTCGGCACATTAGAGTCCTTAACTCACAGCTGATAGTAACCCTACCTCAAATCTATCTTTGAAAACACTATTGCCCCTTTCAACTAATTGAAAAAATCGTCTATACGTTGCAAAGGATATTTATTCTTGATAGCCACTTTATTGAGCTGTCAATAGTCGATGCACATTCTAATAGCTCCGTCTTTCTTTTTCACAAACAAAACCGGTGCACCCTAGGGAGAGAAACTCGGTGTGCAAATCCTCTATCAGTCAACTCTTTCAATTGAGATTTCAATTCCTTTAACTCGATCAAAGCCATTCTATATGGAGCTATTGATATCGGAGTAGTTCCCAGTACTAGTTCAATACCAAATTCAACTTCTCGAATCGGTGGTAATCCCGGTAGCTCTTTGGGAAATACATCAGGATACTCACACACAATTGGCACAGATTCAATCTTCTTTTGATTCACTTTTGTATCAAGAACATAAGCAAAGTAAGTTCCATAGCCTTTTCTCACATAACTCTGAGCTTTCATCGACAAAAACACAACCGGCATCCCATTCAGATCATCTGACTCCAGATTTATTTACTCATTAACTTACCTTAATAGCTAGTGTTGGTAACATCAAATCTAATCAGGCCTATTTTAAATGTGGATTGTTAGATCATTTCATTCATGAGTTTCTCGAGCTAGTTGAACAAGATACAGTACAAAATACGAGATCGAGTAACACGACAGCTAGAGGTGACCACCCAGAAACACAGTAATTGTGAGTAGTAGACAGAGGGGGAACTAAAGACACTGCTTTTAGATCTGAAGCTCACGCACCTGCTAGAGCGTATACATTTGAATTCAAAAACATTTATTTACTCATGAACTTACCTCGTACGGAAATGAAAGGATCAGAAAGACTATTTAACATCTTTTGACTTCCCCCTATCCAAATTTGATTTCTTCCTTTCTTGATCTAATTAAATTCAAATTTAACTTATTTAATCACATGTTCATTCAATTTCATCCACAAACACATAAATGTGCATTTTGCACTTTAGCCCCTAATATTTCATATTTTTTCAATTTAGTCTCTATTTCAGAACAACTCAAAATACACAAAATTTCATCATGCTCATGTTAGGCCAAATTTTCCCTAGGTCCCTAATAGCCCATTAATTCCATTTATTTCACAATTGGACCCCTCAATTTTGAAATTTCACAATTTAGTCCTTAATACGAATTTTTATCAAAAACTACTTAATTAAACATAATAATCTAACATCAAACTCTTATAATCCATCATCATACAACAACAAAAAAACTTAATTATTCATCAATGACATTTCATGAATTCATCAACAAATTAAAAAAATTTAAGCATGGGCTAACTTGTATATGAAGCAACGATATCAAAAACGTAAAAATTATCAAAAACTAAGAAAATAACATACCTAAATCAAGCTCCCAGGTGTACCGAACCTTAAAGCTTTCAAATGGTTTTCTTTTTCTTTGAGTTTCGGCCAAACAAGATGAACATGCATGATGTTTTATGTTTTATTTTATTTATTACATATTAATATTCAATTTATTTATTTACCCTTAATGAATACACATAGAAATTTATAATGCATGTCCATTAATGTCCATAAACACTATCAATGGTCTAATATCATCAGAAGGACTTTTAATTTAATTAATCATAACAATTAAGCACTTTAAACAAAGAGTATGCAACTTTTTTATTTTACACGATTAAATCCTTTTATCAAATTTAAACATCCAAACGATAAAATTAAATCACAAAATTTTCACACGTACATGCTATCATGCTGTAAACACATAAAATAATATAAAAATAATTTTATGACTTGAGATTTGTGGTTCTGAAACCACTGTTTCGATTTAGCTAAAACCAAATTGTTACAATCATGCATTTCTAGTCCCACTCCATCAAGTTGCCCAAGATATTACTCCCATTATGTAAGAGGGACAAATATTATATTTATCAACCATATCCCACTACATGGATTGTGGTATATCCAACATGTTATGGTGACGCTTGATTGTTTCAAAATATACGACTCACGATGTTGGGACAATGATGATCTCAAGTCTAAGGATCATATACATGTTATCACTATGAATAATGTTTGTGATTATTACGTAATAGTCCAAGAAACATACTCATGGCGGGTCAATTCAGTATGTTGTTCTCTAACACATACTCATGTATTGAATTTGACATCCCTATGTGTGACTATACTTTGTCATCAATCAACTACTCATTAGTCTCAATGCATTATTATTGTCTTAGTCCATAATAGTACTTGACTAAAATTTTTTTAAGAATAATCATATTTTTCTCATGAATTCATTATTAATCATTTTATTTATACACACAAAAAAAGAAACTGAAATAACAATGGTAATGCCTTATATTAACAAACAAGGTAAAACTAGTATGTAATTACAATCATCTCATGATTGGTCTTTGGGCATACTCTAACACCTTTATTGGTTAATCTTAAAGACACTTTAGCTTTAAAAACTAGAATTTACAATTATACCGAAGCTTAGAGGATCCTTGCTCTACTTTTCTTCAATCCAAAAGTTCGGAGGGATAAGGTAACTTACCAGTTCCCAATCTTTCTACTTCTAAACTCAAATTCGCACAATGGATGTAACATGCAGAACTTCCTTCAGCTACATCCTCTTTTCTTCAGGGCAACTGAAGAAGACAGCATTTAGGAAGAACGATTCGAAGAGTAAAATTGAGAGGCATTCTATTCCAACACACTCCTATATATATACCATCAGCATGATCTCTATAGACTTTTGTCGCCACTCAATCTTAATTATTATGTCTCCCACTATAGAATCAACCAGTTCCAATCAAACTAAACCAATGTTGGAAAATCATCCCCCAACCAATCATTCAAGTCTTTATAAATGTCTCATTTTAATACTTAAATTCCCTTTTTCTTTCAATTTGCTCCAAGACTTGCCTTAAATTTGGGTCCCTAGGAGAACCAGAGGTGACAGTATCATATTTATTTAACCATGTTATACTTAAGTTTAATTTTTAATTCTTACCATAATTCTTTTGTTACATTTTACATCAATTTGGATATTCAACCATTAATTTAGGGTAAACTACAAGAATAGTCACCAATTACGATCTTGGTTCTATTTTGTTCACATAACTATTATTTTTTTTGATTTAGTCACTCATCTTTTTGAAATTAAATACCTTAGTTCCGTTAGTTGTTGTTAACTCACTAACGGGAATCCAACGTGAGTTTTTTTTTGGCCTAATAACAAATTTAGCCTTCCACTGATTACACATTTTATCATTTTGGCCTTAAAACTATAAAATTCAACAAACTTAACCCTCAATTTCTATAAAATTTTTCATTTTAGATATCAAGATTTTAGAATATTTACACATTCTATCAAGATAAGATTTACATCTCTTTTCATTCTACAATTTGTCGTTGATCTAATAGCTCTCTTCCTTTAATCTCAATTTTAGGGTACTAATTAAAAAATCTGGGTTGGTTTTCTTTTTAGATACATTTATTTGATGCTCTTTTTCCTCTTTGTTTTTTGTAATATTTTTGTATTTATAAAACTTCAGCTTATCTGGGGATGATGTAAATTTATTTATCAATACATTATTAATCTTTTCTAGCTTGGTTGCTATTCACAAAAATCATTCAACAATGTGAATCTCAAGGTTACGAGGGGAGTTGTTAAGGAATGTTTCTTTTAATGGGGAGACTTAATCTTTGGCATAACTTCTACTAGTGACCTCCGACAAGATCCATCGACGAGTTTATGGCAAAGTCGTATTTGTTTGAAAATTTTTTTTATTGTAATTTGTTATGTTTTTCTTTTCCTTTTTGTATTTTTTAATTTTTAATAAATATTTTTGGATTTTGGATTTATAATTTTTAAATAATTTTATAAATTTTTTTATTAAAAATGGCTTTTAAGATTTTTTTTCTTTTAGATTTTTTTTAGAAAATTAGAACTAAATTAACAAATTTTGTAAATGTTTGGGGCTAACTTTATTGATTTTTTAGAATTAAAATATAATGGAAATTTTTGTAAACATTGAGGGCTACATTTGTTAAAAGTTTTAGATTTATGATCAAATTAGTAAAATCTGTAAATATTGGAGCGCTAAATTTGTTTTTAGGCTAATAAAAAAAACCTCACATTAGACTTTTGTTAAGTGACTAAATTAAAAAAAAAAATTAATTGTTAGTTATCCAAAATACAATCAAGTAAATAATAAGATGATCATTCTTATAATTTACCTTGAAACTAAATTAGTTGTGAAATTATTAAAATATCTTTACTTTAAAGGATAATAATATTATTATAAAGGTGTTTTTATATTTTCGAAATTTTCTATAATCTTTAAAAAAAACATTAATTAGGTTCATTTAGAAATTACTTACCGTTCCACCCATAACTCTTTTTAAAATATTTTTATAAATGCATTTTTAATACAAAAGATTTTGATTCACCCGGATGTGATAATGTTTAGTAAATTAATCGTGTTACTATGGTTATTTCAATTTAATGATGGAATCCCTCTTACTTTTTTTTATCAAAGAAGAATGGCAATATATTAATTCAAAAGAGTTCGGTATATAGTGAGCCATAAACATCAGATTTCGACAGAGTCTCAATACAAGCTTAAGGTCCTGTACAAACACAAAAGGTCCCATTATAGAAAGTACTAGGACTATTTGGTTGAAAGTTGCTCCCTAAACGATCTGCACATTTACTCTTCTCTCTATAGATGTGCTTGAGTGAGGCTGAGATGAATATAGACACGAGTGATCTGCAATCAAATACAAGTGTAAAGAGAGCAAGATAATTAATTGTTCTATTACAGATAGTGTTAACAACTATGGAATTAAACAACCACTACGGAATTTCTATTTCGATATGGGTAACATTAAGCTATACAGCAAGCATAAGATTATTTCTATTTGGCCAGAATTAAACAACCACTAGGGAATCACTTTCAATTTCGATACGTGTAATATTAAGTTATAAAGCAAGCATAAGACCATTTCTATTTGCCCATAATTCCGTTTCAATACTGATAGCGATAGGGATATGTTTGAAAGATCCACCAACCCAATCATCCCTCTCGTTCTTATGATAATAAAATTTAACCAATACGAACCGAAAAGTGGTAAAATATTCACCATTGCTGTCTGAGTGTTTAATTATTTATTTATTTTACTTTTATTTTGATTTAATCAAGAACAATTTGGCGTCGGAGTTGTGTTTCCACAAATAGCAGCCTCTGGAATCATATAGGCCTAAAAAGTTAGCGAATAAGTCTTGTCTCAACACATATATGGGTAGCTTTCTCTGTAAGAATATTTAGAGTGTAAAGGTAGTTTAGAAAAGGTTAAAATCTGCACCAAGTACTTGTACTATTTATAAATTTAAAATTTAATTTATCTATTTCTATTTAAAGGAATTTAATCCCGTTATTTATAGGATTTAAAATTACAAGAGAAATTATTAATACTATTAAAGTTCTTTTATTAAATTTAAATTTATTATAAAATTATTTTTTGTCAAATAATTATTAAGTGAATATTTTTTCATTTCAAAATATACACCAACAAATTTAATAGGAGGGTTTTAATAATATTAATAATTAAACTTAAATTTTAAATTTTAGAAACTAAAAAGATTAAATTTTAAATCTACATCAACATTTAAACCATATTTTAACTTCTAAAAATTTATGCACCCAAATTGATTGGCTACACATTCAAGATTCTTTCGTCTTTCTCTCTCTTTTCCACTAATCCTCCTTTTTTCTCTTTTTGATTTATTTGGTAGTCTCTTCCTTTCTTTTAGTGTTGAATTAATTCTTATGGAATTAGCTAAATCAGAACTCTGTTCACCACTTTTACTAAATTAACAACTTCGCTAAAAAAAAGAAAGATATATACTAGTGCAAGCCATATTCCATCATTATTTGCAGCTAATATGCATATATACTAGTGCAAGCCATATTCCATCATTATTTGCAGCTAATATGCATTCATTTGAATATGAATTCCCTTTATAGATCTTTTTTTTTTTACTAATTTGACGCAGCAATGAAATTGCAGATAAACATCGACTTTCTTCCTCTCCACCGTAAACATAACTACCAGAGAAGCGAACATTACCTGTTCTGTTCTGTTTTTGTTTTTGTTTTCTAATATAGTGGAGTATCATTAAGCCTTTTTTCTTTTCAACTGTTAAGTGTCCGATCAATGATGATAATGGAAATATGTAGAAAATGGTAAATTGTTACTTAAATCAAACACTCCTCTAGCGCATAAATACCTTTAATAACAAGATATTATGAAAAAGACTTGCAAAAGAAAGAAGAAAAAGCTAATTTGGAGTTCTATTTCCTATCATACCTATTACCACTCAATCCACGTCGTTTACTAATATAAACAGGTTTCATTGTCAACAACTCGTGTTTTTCAGCTCTCACATCAATTACACCGATTTTGCATTTTGCTCATGATGATTAGGAAGTGAATATTAAACATTATCTATGGTACCAAGTTGCGAAATAGTTTATATTAAAGATAATTTGAGAAGTAGTAATTGTCAAAACTTGGGGTGTTCAATCCATGAAAAATGAAGTCAAGTAGGAATTAAGATTTCAGAGTACGGATTAAAAGCATTTATTTATTTTTTTCTTCTGATGGAATGATGGGTTGAGCGTGCGATTTGAATATAAGTGCTGAAGTCACTTTAAATATCAAATTCAAATGGTAATGGCACTCAGGATATATATATACATATATATATTATAGACTAAATGGTCTTCCATTTAATTGGATATTCAAACACATTTGCATGGAGCCCCCAAAGCTTTATTTGGAGGCGTCAATTATGCTTTCCATTACCTCTTGATGATTGATTCGGCGCCACCTTTGGCAATTACTAATCATCATGGATCATCATCATCATTTTTACATCAAACCTTGGCGTCTGTTTTAAAAAAAGCTTGTTGAGAAGTGCCTATAAAGCAAAAAAAGATATTTCAGCTCCAAAAGTAAAATAAGAATTCTTCATATCCACCAAAAGCATCTCTCATTTTGATCTATATGACTCCCATTTTTCATTTTCCTTGGTCAATCAGAAATATAATTAACACAAATATATGAAAGAAAAATCTACTTTAAATGTATATCCGAATACCAGTAGGCAATGACATATACAGATATTGATTTACCTTTAGTTTTCTTGGTTTTTTTCCTTGGAGGAATCACCATAAGAAACTCGGAAAGCTATCATGAGCTAGTCAATAATGGGTTAAATTATAGCATACTTTTCCCAATAGAATCCCATAACTGCATACTTTAATTTTTTATATATTTTATATATCGGATAATTTAACTACAATATTATAATCCTGAAGGACATCCTGCTAAACCACTTTTGCAATACTGATAAATAAGACTTTTTTCAGAGGCACATTCAAAATTTTGAAATATTTATTGAAGGGTAGTTTCTTCCTCTGAGCCCACCTTCCTTTGATTCCTCGAGGCCCCACTTCCATTCATTGCATTTATCGAAAAAATCCAATTCTTGCCACCATTTTCTTGTGTTTATTAGAACTCAATTGGAGAAAGAAAAATCATCAAATTGTCATTTTCTGCTAATTTCCAGCAATGTTCATTGAGATAGCTGGTTTGCTACGCGATATGTCATGGAATGTCATTAAGTCAAATAAATTTTAATACGTTGTGAAAATAATCTTCCAAGCTACTTTAGTCCATCCTTGCCAACGCGTCGTTTAGTTGTTACTACTATGCCTTATTCTTCATCAGTTTTTTCTTTATTTTTGTATATAATATAAGACATATATAAATATCAGATGATACAACCCTTGGTGTTTATATTTTTATTTGCCAAAGGATGATAGTTTTATATGTCAACTTGTAGTTTAATTTCGCTCGACAACCAAACTCGAGGAAAGAGCCAGGAAGTAGTGTGTAATAAATACTATATATGCGGATTACAAATCAAAAATCAATGTCCACCACAAAGAGAAATAAGTGCTTATTATATAAAGTTCCACTTCTATCAGTCAAGGCTGCTCCTCCTTATCCTGCCTATGAAAATGTTATATACATTATATACATATATAGGGTGATCAATGAAAGATAAAACCTGTTCATGGTCTAAGCTTTTGGGTTAATTATCTCTATCTCAACTATCAAGTCTATGCGAAATGCTTAAAAGTCAAAACAAATTACTGAAATGGAGTATATAATTCATGTTAAGTTTTCAGCTTTGAGGGACAAAACGTTGCAACAATTTTGGGAACAACCAGGACATTACTGTGTTTTTCTATCAAATAACTATTGAGATGCATTCCCTCTGTACAATCAAAATTCAATCAATTTGGGGGTAAATCATATTATTTCTTTTAAAAATATTTTTTTTATCACAAGTGATACTTAAAGCATAATTCATTACACAAATTATCCGTTAAAAAAATTCTTAACCAATCATTTTATAAGACCTAACACTTATAAATTAAATTAAAAGAATAAAATAAAATTATAATACTTTTCAATCTTTTTTACTCTCTTTCCTTCCTCACCTATCTTTCTTTTCTTTTAATGGATTTTTTAACTATTAGATAACTTTCTTTGCAATCCTCTAATCATTTTTTTTCTACTAACTTTTTTCCTATTATTTAGATTTCATACTTTATTTAATTTTTTTTTCATTATAGAAATTCATCAAGTATTAACTATTTTATACAAAATATATAGAAAAGAATGGAGAAAATTATTTTAAATAAAAATATTACAAAGGTTTTGAATTTGTGTGAGAAAAGAATAAAAAACCACATTTAAAAATAAAAATAAAAAACTCGTCAAAATCTGAGTTTTTTTGTTGAAAATTGTGTATGAATGAGCTTTTCGACGGGTTATTGAATTTTTCATTATTGGAGCTCTTGGGTAAAGACTAAAAAAAATAAATATGTTTATAATTTTTTTAAAAGCTTAAGGAAATAATGTTTAACTTTTTTTTAATTTTTTTTAGTTAAAAATTGTCCCGTATCAAAATGATTGATAAAAGATTTTTTAAAGATATATATAATTTAAATAATAAATTATAATTTAGGTATCAAGAAAAGAGTATCAATTTTTTTAAAAAATTAATCTTATTTTATGATTTAAAGTTTCAAACATTGTATTATGCACCAACTTGAACCGAAAATGAAATTCGGTAACTATAGGTTTATACTTTATACTTGTAATTCTAAAATCAAGCTGCAATGAATCAAAACTTTTATCAAGTATAAACTTTAGATTGATATGACTGTTGACTGGACTCAACATATATTGGAATAAAAATTTTCACGCTTACCTACACATCACAACTCTCACTAATTGGAACTATTGAAAATGCTTACCAACAATTTACTATTACTATTGAAAATGCTTACCAACAATTTACTACAGCAAAATAGGAATAGTAGTACATATTTCAAGACCTGGAAAGTCTCAAAAAGAATGATTTGGATAATGCTAAAGAACTTTTCCTTGAAAATTTTGCAGTTATAATCCCTAAAGTTGATCTTCATATTTATATGCCAAAACTTATTCTGCTGTCGATTGGAGCTGCATGGGGACTGTGAGAATTATGATATTTTAAATATTTAAAAAGAAATATATATTAAATTGATGTAAATAATATATTTATAAAAAATTATAAATATTAAAATTATATATGAACTTTAACCTAATGTGTAATTGTATATTCAAACTTTAAATTTGTTCAGTTATTTACATAAAACTTTAATTTTGAATCAAGTTTCATATATCACTAACTCCATTATCTACGTGGCGCTACTTTTGGTTAAGTCTTGTGAAAAATAATCACATGGCTTGTAATAACCCATTTTTCAGTGGTGTCAGAAATGGTGATTTCGAAATACCAGTTTTTGATGATTGAGTCCATGAATATTATATAATATTTATGAGCATATCATAGTGTTATATTGATTTTTGGTTTGGTAAATTTGTTGAACTGTTAGTAATTAAGGTATAAAGACTAAATCGTAAAAATCGTAAAAATTAATCGCTATTGATTTTTATTTGTTAAAAGGTATAAATAGAAATTGTTAAGGGATTTAAATGACAATAAGATCATTTCTAAAATGGGTGGACGGTTAGTGCTTAGTTTGAGTAATTTGCATGTTAATTATTTAATTAAAATTAAGATTAAATGATATTATAATAAAACAATCAAAGGAAAATAAAGCCTTCCAAATTATTTTCTTTCTTTGTCCACCATCTACCTTAAAAAAAGAAACCAAGAGAAAAACCATTGTTAAATGCTCCAACATTCGGCTTTCCTTGTAAGTGATTATGAAGTCTGTTTTTTATAAATCTTATGTTTTTTAGATCGTTGTAGCTCGATTTAGATATGAAAAAGATTTAATTTGTAAAGTGAAAAATGTTACTTTTGAACATAAGGACTAAAGTGTAAAAAATTCAAAATTTATGCTAAATTTCTATAATTATAGATATTAGAGGGCTGTAGAGGGTTGATATTGAAATTAGATTAAAAAACGAGGTTTAAATTTGAAATATATGATTGTTTCGATTTTAAGGACTAAATTGAATAAAATACAAAAAATTAGGGAATTTGTGGAAAGTGAAATTAAAATGTTGTATGCATAGACCAAGATGTCAATATAGATTAATATTTGAATCAATACGTAGATAATCAAAGAAAAGAGAAAATTACAGATTAGTCCTTGACACTTTGCTCATTGATTTTTTGTCTGTTAAGTTCATATGGTGTAGTTATATTTGTAAATTTATTTGATGTGTTTAAATTATGAAATTATATCATGTGATAGTATTTTGAATTAGTTGTAAAATGGTACAAAATTGTGAGAAATGGGCTGAATTGTAAATAAATAAACTAATGTGTTAAATGTGCCCGGATGAATGTAAGAAAGGATAGGATACAATTGGAATGCCAATAAGGTTATTTGTGTGTTGTACGAGATTTGGTATGAGATGATACCAATGTATGGAGAATTCATTTTTTAAACCAAAATCCAACATATCTTGCTGATTATCTAGTTTTGTCTCTTTGGAGACCACTATTACTAATTGTCTCTACAGAGACCCATGTGTGTTCTAGAGGGATGTAATGTCTTATGATATTTGATGCCTATGGGCTTAGCACTTCGGTGCTCATGTGTGTACTGGAGATATCGTTCAGACGAGCAATATGGTGTTTTGGTGGTTACCTGCGTATCCGTAGTTGTTTATTATAGTTTATTGGGCTAAATGGTTATGGTAACAAGGTAAACGAATGAATGTTAGTATGTATTCTTGTAACACCCTATACTTGGCCTGGTTGCCAAGCCCGAACAGGGATGCCACACCATCGTCTCATGTCATATATAACGAGTGAAAGTTCATTCTAAAAGAAATGCTTTTCATATTATCATTCGTATAGGTTTTAAGTTAATAATATTTGTTAGTTATCAATGTTACATGCTAACCATTCATCAAATAGTTGTATAATAATACTCAAACATGCGTAATGTCCATTTAACAAAATTTTTAAAACTTGTTTGTAGGTATCGATACTGACACTAGGGTATCGATATTTTCCCTAGCTGGTATTGATACCACTTGGAAAAACGATATCAAACTTGCATTCTATTTCTCGACTAAAATCTAAAAAATTATCAATAGTTATCATGAAATATCGATATTTTGACCCCAAGTATCAATACTCGAGCAAAGGTATCGATACAAAATCTCTAATTTGACTTTCTGCATGTTTCAAAACACATAGGTATTGATTTTACAACACAAATATCGATTCCCCTACTCCAGACCTTAAATTTGCGGCATACATAAGCAAATAATCTATTCTCATTTAGTTTCTAAACATCATGCATCACATACTTAGACAAATAATTATCCAACAACTAAAATTTGACGGTTCAAAACATCAACAACGTGTCTAAGCTAGAAACACCATGCAAAAAACAAAAGCTTATAAACAAAAGCTATAACCAACAAAATATCTAGAAAATAACATGTCCATAAACAAGTTTATCACATTTCTTTTTCCCAAAAACGTAAATAAATAAAGAACACCTACATAATAACACAAAACTAGCTTGGATCACCTCTCGGAAACCACACCGTTCACACCAACACACAACTAATCTGCAATGAGTAAAGAAGGGAGTGGATGAGCTTAACAAGCTCAGTGAAAGATTAGAATAACCACATCACTAACATGTCATCATGCATCATCAAGACAACCATTTATAAGTACAATTACAATAGTCCTATGTCTAGTATCGTAAAGTACCTATCCATGCATTATCTACTAGTTCATCTGCACATCATTTACATACTCATGCAAACATATATCATTTAAAACACATATTTAATCAAGCATATATCACATTTCACACAAGTCACATATAACAATAAATTGGTAATATAGCACATACCCCATTAAGCATACAACATGTTCCACACAGTTACATATAATATGATAGATTGGCACTTGACTTATGAAACATATAGTGAGCTTTATCATCACACATCGGATACACAGAACTCCAACACACCAAATATAGACTCATAGAGTAAAGTATGTCCCAAAAGTGTAGCATAAGTTAACACTCTCCTTATTTCCCCCTCACATGTCCCATTGAATAGAGCTTAGCTCACATTCCCTTATCCCTCCAACATATTCCTCGGCCTCAACACCCAAAATCACTGTACATATAGGTGAGTACTCATAATCCTATGGCATGCCAACTATATCCAATGGTTTCAAAATAACAAGGCCAAAATATCCAAAATCAAATATGTAACACTTACCGATTATTCGTGCAATATCACAACATGTTAGCATCTTTTCCAAAACACTATCACTATCATATAACATATATATCATGTATACATTTTCACCTTTCACAACAGTTACTATAACCATGTACCACACATTTAAGCTTCTCATCACCATGCACAATTTCACAATCATATAAGCACAAAGCCATAAAGTAAATTTAGATACATGAAAACTTACACTCGGAATATAGAGTAGGGGTTTAGGCTACTATTATATTCCTAAATGACACATGACTCGTGTCTACGAGCAATGATTCCAAACATTGACCACTATGTTTTCACCGAGAAGTCGAAAGCTCAAAGTAGTTGTTCCTTTAACTTGTAGAAGGCTCTAATGAATCTGAGGATTTACACACAATAACCATACAAAATTCATAATCAGATAGTAGCCAAGGACTCAGTTAAACCTACTAAAACATCAACCTATTGTAAATTCTCATGTAACCAAAATTTAACATAACAAACTTAGAATGCTCATAACTCGGTCTACGCTTAACCTTTTCACCTAAAACGAATTTCGTTCACCTAATTAGTCATGTACGCCTAATCCTTAAATCACTGAAAACTCTCCAATTCATGGTATCAAAATTTTTCGACATCTTTTTGACGATTTTCACAAAATTCATTAAAACGTAGAAATAATTAACGAAACTTCAAGGTAAGTTCAGAAACTTTCTAATCATGGCAAAATAAGTTCAAAAACACTTTGAAACCACATTTTTACTCAAAATCCTAAAATCCACCATTAATGTCCAAATTTTTGAGTTTTATTAAAAAATTGCGATTCAATGGCTAATACTTCAACTTTGAGGACTAGATATCATGAAAAACTCATAAAAATTCGAAACATTACGTTAGATGGAAAATTAAATGAGTTTTGATGAAAATTCAAAAAACCGACGTTTGGAGAAGATGATGAAATCCAAGGAGTTTTAGGTGTTTTTAAAGTGATTCTACGAGTGTTTAAGGCTTGGGTGTTAGTATAATTCAAAAGCTTATAGTTTGGAAATCAAAATCGAGTGGTTTAGTGTTGGGAGAATAAAGGATGGAAATAAGAGAGGGGAGAGGATGAAACTAATGTGAATATGGTATTGGGGGAAAAATAGGCTAGAATTTTAAAATCTGGGATAATTACCTTTTAAAAACTCATAATTTTGCCCATTTTACAAATAAGAACCTAGGCCCAAATTGAAAGTCTTTTAAAACTTATTTTCAAAAATTGTTTTAACAACTAAGATGCCATAGTCCAATATAATTCAGATTTGCCATGCTACTAAATTCCGAGCACTCTAAGGATAAAATTCTCAAAATACCCCTAAAAATCTTAGGCCCTATTTTGGGGTGTTACAAATCTGCATAGGATTTTTTCCTATTAGACGCTTCTTTAAAATGATCACAAATCAACTTTACTTCTCTTCAATCTCACGAACTAAGTCCGATCAAACAACTTGCTTCTCGTCTAATTTTGTCCAACACAAAGGAGTTCTACACTTTCTACCATACAATGCTTTAAAAGGTGCCATACAAATACTTGCTTGAAAACCGTTGTTGTAAGCAAACTCTACCAAAGGAAAATATCGCTCCTAACTACCACTGAACTCAATAACACAGCTTCACAACATATCTTCTAATACTTGTATTACCCTATCAGACTGGCCATCTGTTTAAGGATGATTGGTCGTACTAAACCTAAGCTTTGATCCAAAAGCTTCTTGCAAACTCTTCCAAAATCTTGAAGTAAATTGCAAATCCCTATCTGTAACCATCGAAACTAGAACCCCATGAAGATGAACAATCTCAGCAATATACAACTCCGCAAACCTTTTCAAATAATAATTAGTATGCACAACTAAGAAATGTGCACTCTTTAAAAACCGATCCACTACAACCCAAACTGAATCCTTCTTCGATAGAGTCAAAGGCAAACCAGAAACAAAATCCATAGTAATCCTTTCCCACTTCTATTCAGGAATCGCAACCGGTTGCAACAAACTTGAAGGAAATTGATGTTCAACTTTCTCCTTTTGACAAACCAAACATCGAGTCACAAAATCTGTAACATCACGCTTCTACCCAGGCCACCAATAAACCTCTCTAAGATCATGATACATCTTACCACTATCGAGATGCATAGCATAAGGGTTACTATGTACCTCAGTAAGAATCACTTGCCTTAAATCTACACCATACAGCACACACAACCTACCTCAAAAATTCAAGATACCATCACTATAAACATCAAATCTCCTTTAGCACCTTGCTCAACCTATCGAATCCTCTTTAATAACTCCCCATCTAAAGATTTCTTCTCCTTAATTTGTTGTGACAAAGTTGGCCTCACTTAAAGTTCAACTAACAAACCACCATCACTACCCAAACTTAAACGTTAGACGTAGCTCTCAATTTCGACATCGACTTCCTACTTAAAGCATCAGTAACTACATTTGCTTTGCCAGCACAATACTATATCACACAATCATAATACTTTAAAAGCTCAATCCAATGCCTTTGCCTTAAATTCAACTCCTTTTGGGTAAGGAGGTACTTAAGGCTCTAATGATCCGTATAGATAACACACTTCTCTCCATACTAGTAGTGGCACCAAATCTTTCGTGCAAAAATCACAACAACTAACTGCAAATCATAAGTGGGATAATTGCACTCATGTGTCTTCAATTGCCTCGAAGAATAAGGCACAATTTTACCTTCTTGCATCAACACACAACCAAGACCCGAATACAAAGCATCACTATAAATAACAAAATCTTTTCTAGGCTCTGGTTGAATCAACACTAGTGCCTTTCTAAAAAATGCCTTAAGCTATTCAAAACTCTTCTACCTTTCATCAGTCCATTCAAAAACCACATCTTTTTAAAGAAGTTTTGTTAAAGTTATAGCAATAAGAGAAAACCCTTCAACGAATCTACAATAATAGCCAGCTAAACCCAAGAAACTCTTAACTTCAGTAACACTCATAGGAAACTTTCATTCTAACATCGCTTCTATCTTTTTTGGATCCATACGAATCCCTTCTGTCGATACAACATGTCCTAAAAATATGACTTTCTTAAGCCAAAATTCACACTTAACTTTGCATACAACTGCTTATCTTAAACAATCTGCAAAACAACCCTTAAATGCTCGACTTGATCCTCTTTAGAACGAGAATATACCAAAATATCATCTATAAAGACAACCACAAATTGATCTAACTACGAGTGAAACACACGATTCATCAAATCCATGAACGTAGTAGGGGCATTTGTTAATCCAAACAGCATCACCAAAAACTCATAGTGCCATACCGAGTCTTAAAAGTAGTTTTCAACACATCAGACTCCCTCACCTTCAACTGATAATACACAGATCCTAAATCAATCTTAGAAAACATTGTTGCACCTTGGATGTAACATCCCTAACCCGTATCTATCACAGGAATAGGGTTACAGAGCGTTACCGTACAAATAGAACATTTAAACATACATTTCATACATTATGACAAACACATTATAAAACAATCATTTATATACATATCATCCCTTAATTAAGCCCTCGAGGCCCTAAAAATACCTTAGAAACGATTCGGGACTAAATCAGAAACATTTGAAAAGTTTAAGAAAATTTCAAAAAATCTTTACTACAAGGTCACACGGCCATATGGCCAGATCGTGTGACTCAGACGATTGAGAAACACACCCGTGTCTCAAGTTGTGTAACAATCAAAATAGGGACACACGACCATGTCCACACTCGTGAAACTATCTGAGTTGGGTCACTCAGCCAAGCCATACGCCTATGTGTCAGATCATGTGACTTTCGAAATAGCCACACACGTCTATGTGCCAGGTCGTGTGCTAGGCCGTGTAACAGCTTGACTTACATGCATTAAAACCTATAGGTGACACATGGCCATGTTGCCTAGCCGCGTGTAACACACGGCTGAGTCACACACCATTGTCTTAGGTCATGTGGACATGAAATTGGCAAAAATTAGCAATTTCCATCACCACATCAAGCATGTACCTAAAAGCATTTTAAGCACATAATCAAAGCATCAAAACCTTACAAACATGCATGAAATGACCAATTCAATAGAAAAAATCCATTCAACCAGTATGCCAAACAAGGCACCTTAAATGCATTCATTGAAATCTTACCTAAACATGTATACATTATCATATTTTAATCATGCACATCAAGTCCAATACCATGTCAAAACATACCCTATCTTGACCATGTTGAAACTAATCCAACAGATACCATATTGGTCATTGAAACATGTATCAAACCATTGCTACATTAACAAATACTAAATAGGCATTAACAGTACCCAAATGACACAAACCAATCAACATCACATGGTGCCAAAACAACTTATACATGCTAAAATCATCAACCAAAATTCAACTAACATTAAACACAAGTCCACCAATATATGTCATTATAACCTTGGCCAAAACATCGAAAACTACCGATATAATCACTGGATAGTGTGATAGATCTCCGACGAACTTCCAACCGATTGAGCTTCTATAATCTGGAAAGTAAAGGAAAATAATTACATAAGCAATGAATGCTTAGTAAGCTCATATAAACTTTAAACATAATATTCCATTTCGATAATGAACTTTATAGAATAAATATAAACCTATACAATGCCATAGGACTTATAAAACTTTGTAACCAACAACTCACAAATGAGTAAGTCCATTAGCATCACATATATTTTTCATTCATATCATAATAGGATTTTACAAGACATATTACACAATCATCAACCTTTTCATAAGATTATGAACCATTCTATTTACTTACTTACCATTCCATTCAAAATGCTTAGCCTAAGCCTAAACAACATTATCAATTCACGAGTTAGTGTATTTATCCATGATATATGTAAACTCATCCATAGCATAAGTAGATTTCTCACATATAAGAACATTATTTAACTCATCACTCTTTTTATATCATCATATTACATCCTAATTATGAACTTACCATTTCATTCGCTTTTCTTACCTGTTCCATTTGCATATTACAAAGCATAAGCATAAAAATCAACCATGACCACAACCTTGGCACAAGCCTAAACATCATCATCAATACACAAGGTAGTGTATTTATACATAACTCTTTTGGAATCCACCACATGATAAGCCACTTAATGAGAAAATACATCATTTGATTCATACAACATTTTCATGAACATAAGCACATTTTCATTGAAGTTTACCATTTCAATCCTTTTCATTACTACATGATATAGTTCATTTGAAAACTTACTGTTCCTTTCCTTTTCATGTCTGTTGAACCACTTAGAATATCATCAGATACTCGAGGAAGCTCACATGAAGTGTGCTTAAACATATAACTGTAACATTTCCTTTATATCGTTGCTCACACGAGCTGTGGGTCGGAATGTAGGCTACATGATGCTACTCACACGTGCTGTGGAGTATCTGCAGCAAATACAAGACCTCAGCCATCAGTAAGGCATTCAAGAATAGCACCCGAAATATGAAAAACTTAATGACATGTCAATTGTATCTTATGAATTGCTAAAGTTCAACCGGGACTCGATCATCATCAATTCGTCATAATATGGATACATTTATATATATTGATTCATTTACACTAAAACCAACATAATAAATATGTGATTTAATTAACATTATAATGATTAAGTTCATACAAACTTACTTGGCTAAATTGCAGCAATGACTAAGTACAAGGGCTATTTGGTAATTTTCTCTTCTCAATTTTCCACTCGTTCTTGATCTAAATTAATAATTTCATTCAATTCATTAATTCAGACAGTAAAACTAATTCATTTTATTGGATTTAGTCTTTTTTGACATTTTTACAAAATTAATAATTTCATTTTTATTTAATTTAGTCCCTATGTCCTAATCATGCAAATAAACCAAATTTATTGAAAATCCATACCACCCAAATGTTGATAGCATCCATTGCAGCCCACATTTGTAACAATTTCACACCAAGTCCTTCAATTATTTTTACATTATCAATTAATCCCTATACATTTAAATCATTAAAAATTACTTAACAAAATACTTATAAATTGTAACACTCCTAACCCGTATCCATCGCCCGAATAGGGTTACGGAGCATTACCGAAAACTTTTAACATAAAAACATTCATTCTCAAACATTTCATAAATCATATCATAGTCCATGCAAACACTTGCATAACGTCCCTTTTTTTTAGCCCCCGAGGCCTTAGAAACACTTTAGAAACAATTTGGGACTAAATCGAAATCATTTAGAACTTCACGAAAAAAGATAGAAAAATTCATACTACAAGGGTCACACGGCCCGTGCGGCCAAGCCGTGTGACTCACACGGCTTAGACACACACCCGTGTATTAGGCCGTGTGGGCATTCAAAGTAAGGACACATGGCTATGTCTGTGCCCGTGTAACTCTCTGACTTGGTTCACACGGCCAAGCCACACGCCCGTGGGCTAGGCTATGTAACTCTCGAAATGCAACCTGTAAAAACTTACAGAGGACACACGACCGTGTCACGTGACCGTGTGTCACACACGACTAAGACGCATGCCCGTGTCTTAGGCCATGTGGACGAGAAATAGGTCATTTTCAAGCCATTTCTTTCACCCTAATCATGCTCACACATACAAACCATTTGTACCTATTTCAAGCATTCAAAAATGTACTTAAAACATGCATAATGGAGCTAAATCAATATGGTATCTATTCATACAACCAATATGCCCAAAGGCACTTCAATCACAAACACCAAAAATGCTTACATATTGCATAATTTTAGCCATTAACCAACCATACATTTCTCATCTAATTTTCTTACCAAACTTACCACAATGACCATATGCCAAAGTCATATAAAAACATACCAAAATGATCATTAAAACATACATCCACTTGACCATTCTAACATCAACCATGAAAGCACCAAAATGCCAAGATATCATCAATCATAAAATACCTATAAATGTGCATGTTTAATCATTTATCAATTAACTTGTTTCTATCAAACATATCAAAATGACCTTACCTTTGGGACCACTTCTCACATACATCAAACCCATTTAATTGTCACCATTCTAGCCATCTCCAAATGGTTCCAACAACCAACATATATACATACCAAATTATGCCCAAATGGTCATAATTCAAACAAACATACTTGACTAAATTTCATATCAAAACATGCCTTAAATGATCACTTTGCAAACATGCCAACGCTTACCACTTTGGCCATAAAACCATGCATCAATTTGATCTTATACACACCAACCATTAAACATCAAAGTGCCAAAAGCACACCAACCATCAAGGTATCACAATAACATAAGTTTTACAAGTTCATAGTAACATTACATGCCATTACCATCAACTAAACAATAGACATATTCCACCTATACATGGCATTATAACCACGACCAAAGCATCAAAATCTACCGATAAAATCGATGGATAATGTGATGGATCTCTGACTACCTTCTAACCCGATCGAGCTTCTGATAATCTGTAAGGTAAAGGAAAAATAACTACGTAAGCAATGCATGCCTAGTAAGCTCGTATAAACTTTAAGCATAATATTAAATTTCAATAATGAAATTATAGGTTAAAAATAAACCTATACCAATGCCTGAAGATTTATCAAACTATAACCATCGACTCACAAATGAGTAAATTCATTGATGTCACATATATGTATAATTCATAACATGAAAGGATGTTATGGGATGGAATGTATAACCATCAATCTTTCTATAAGGTTATACACCTTTCAATTTACTTACTTTCATTTCCGTTCCCAATGCTTATCATAAGCCTAAACAATATTATTAATTCTCAATTCAATGTATTTATCCATAGCATAAGCAATTTACTCACATATGAATACATCATTTATCTCATTAAACCTTTTTATAACATCATAATACATCACAATTACGTATTTACCATATCATTCCCTCTTCTTACCCATTTTGTATGCATAGTACAAGCATAATCATAAACATCAATCTTATCCACAAGCTTGGCATAAGCCTAAGCACATCCGCAACACATGTTAGTTCATTTAAATATGGTTCATATGAATTTGACATGGATAACCATTATACTTAAACATGAGTCATTTGGACTTGTCATTCATTTCAACATAACATATTTTCCCATGTAGCTCACCATTTCAAAGTTTTTCATACATATATGTCTTGGTTCATATATTTCACTTACCATATCCTTGTAAATTCATGCATGTTGAACCGAATAGAATACTATAGGATACATGGGATAGCTCACATGAAGTGTGCTAAACATATAACCGTAGTCTTTCAATTCCTTTACATATATGCTCACATAAGCTATGAATAAGTATGCTCACACGAGCTGTGAAAATAGGCCAACTCACAGAACCTGTGGGTCAGAATGTAGCACATGGTGCTGCTCACACGAGCTGTGGAGTATCTACAACACATGCCGAATCTCAGCCACGGGTAAGACATTCAAGACCAACAACTGAAACATGTAAACCCTAATGACATGCCATTTTTATCCTACGAATTCCTAAGGTTCAAATCGAGCTCGATAATCGTTGTACGTCGTTGGATTTACATCGTCTCATAACATGATAAATTGTATAATAACATATATATTGATTCATTTCCAATAAAATCATATATTAACATTTAATTTAATCAAAATTATACATAATACAGTTCATACAAACTTACTGGAAAAATTACAGAAATGACAAAGTATAGGGGCATTTTGGTAAATTTCCATTCTCATCGATTTTCCACCCAATCTTGATCTAAATTAATAATTTCATTCAATCTATTAATTTAGATAGTAAAGAAATGTATTTTTATGTAATTTAATCATTTTTTACATTTTTACAAAATTACCCTTAAAGTTCTACTTTTATTCAATTTAGAACCTGAGCCTAAAACATGCAAATTAACCATTTTTACCCAAAATCAAGTCTATTTGAATACTTATGGCATCCAAAATAGCCCATTATTGCAACAATTTCACATCAAATCCTTATATTTTTACTATTTAAACAATTTAGTCCCTAATCGATAAATTCATCAAAAATTATAACGATCTAAAATCATAAGGTTCATCAATGAAAACATTCAAAATCTTTAACAGTTTGAAAATCGAAGGTACAGGCTAGCTGGACCTAATTGTAATGATCTCAAAAACATAAAAATTACTAAAAACGAGTAAGAATTACTTACCATGAAAAACTTTGAAATTGGCCAAAACCTAGCTTAACATCCATGGAAGAATTCGGTTGTAAAATGGGGAAGAAGATGACAACCATTCATATTTTACTTAAGTTTTTATTTTTATTTTAATTAATTTATCAAATTACCATTTTAACCTTGGTTAATAATTAAATAAAACACCAAAGTCATGTCCATATTTGTCCACTAACTCCTTAAATGGTCTAATTACCATTTAAGTCCCTTTTCCTTTATTCAATTAACCATTTAATCACTCAAATCAAATAATGATTAAATTTTACATCTTTTACGATTTAGTCCTTTTTAATTAATTAACTATCAAGACGTTAAAATTTTTCAACGAAACATTAATACCACCTTAATGAAACTCATTTTTATAAATATTTACAGTTCAGTTTATAGAAACAGGGTCCCGATACCTCTTGTGTAGCATTTCTAGTTTCTGTTTTACTTGAGGACAAGTAAAAACTCAAGTTTGGAGGTGTGATAGTACTAGAAAGAACACATGTTTTCTCCCTACTTATTGGTTAATTTGTCCCCATTTAGTTATCTTTAGCACATGTTTTAGCATTTCTAGTTCAGTAAAATGCATTTTATACCTCTGTGGATCTTAGTCTATTTATCCTTAATTTTGTCATGTTTTGGTACTGATGTCGCTGTATGAGTATTTCTAGATTGCGCCTAGAATTGTCGCCGCACCTGACAGCTGTCCAGATAAGAACAAAAATGTGTTAGTTGTCCAGTCTGGTACAACTAACTTCTACGTACAGAGGCAGCATGATTCTGATGAAAGGACACTTGTGCTATTTGGATAAATATTAATATTCACGTGAAAAAGAAAGAATAGATAAGGCTTTTTGGTGGGTATCATCTTCTTCAACCTATCTTTTGAAGTTTTTCGGCTATGGCAGCTTAAGTCTCTTACGAGTGAACCAATGTGAAAGGGATGCAAATAAACTCCTGACAAGGAGCCCTGAGTGCGACACAAGGGGGAGTTAAGAGATCAAGTCGAGATTTTTTAGGAATAGTACTCTCTACTTGTTTCTTTTATATTTCTTTTCTAAATACCGGTGATTACATTCTATTTCATGTTTGTACGGAAGTATACATGATTTCTGGGTTAAATGTTATTTTTTTCAATGTTGCTTCTACTATTTAATCTTTGGGTTTGAATGTTTTTAGCATGGAAGTGTTATTGCGGTCACTGACACTGGAAAGTGCAGCGACAGTTCAAGCTAACAAGCATGACAACAGAAGTTGCTTCAGGATTAGAGGAATTTAATCCACTTGTTCTTAATAGTGTTCCATTGCCATCACCGGAAGGTATGGCTAATGTGTATGTTTAAGTCTTAGATTAAATAGAGAAGTTAAGCTTCGTAACATATTCATTGCAATTTAATGCATCGACAATCACCTATCCTTTTATACCTTGTGAGCACTTAGTATTCTGTTGAATATTCACGTTGGCAATCCCATTTTATCATTATCATATTTTATCTTATTGTTTTCAAGTTATTGCTTCGACAACTACTCTCACAATTTCTCTCATATCTGTCTACTATACTTGCATCGACAATGTACGCTTGCACATTATTGCTATGACATCAAATAACTGATCAAGTTTTGGCTCTGTTGTCGGGGATGGTGTTTGTTTGATGTTTATTTTTGTTTATTTTTATTTCATAATATTTAGTTGTTATTAACTTGTTTTTTTTTGTTTCTATTTTTACATTTTATTTTCGGTGTTGTATGACCTGAAGCAATTCGTAGTTTATTGTCGATTTTGATCCAGAAATTGAAAGAACCATTTGAAGGAGACTTTGAGAATAAAGGAATATGGCTTTAGTAAGAAACTATGAAGTCATACCCTTGATGCAACACCAAAATGCTAATGACCCACCATTGTCGCAAGACACTCAAATACAAAATAGGACTATACGAGATTCTGTAGTACCTGTCTTGGATGACTTACAATCGAGAGTTGTTAGGCCAGCAATTGAAGCTAGAAATTTTGAACTCAAGCCAGTAATGTTTCAAATGATGAATTCTAATAGGCAATATGCTGGATTGCCACATGAAGATGCACGAGAACATCTTAAATCATTTTTATTGATTTGTGATTCCTTTAGTCAACAAGGCATTCCTGATAACGCTTTGAAGATACAATTATTTCCTTATTCCTTGCAGGGAATAGCTCATACTTGGTTTCTTGGGCTACCTGTCAGATCAATTACTTCTTGGAATGCACTAGCAACATAGTTTGTTTTGCGATTTAACCGGCCAACAATGAATGATCGTCTCCGAAATAATATTATAGCTTATCATCTGTTGGATTATGAGAATCTTCATACCACATGGGAACGTTATAAATCTTTGTTTCGACGCTGTCCCATGCACGACATTCAACAGGAAACACAAATTGGTATTTTCTATAATGGGTTGAATTCACACACAAGGAATTTTGTTGACGCATCAGCCAATGGTCCTTTGTTGGATTATACTTATAATGATGCTATTGGAATTCTTGAGAGAATTGCTCAGAATGATTATCAATATCCTATCTCTAGAGCTGCACAAGTAAAAGCTACTCTGAAAGTTACTAAATTGGACGCTATATCTGCACTTAGTGCTCAAGTTTTTTCTCTTTCAAATATGATAAAAAATATGCAAGGGACTAGTGGCGTTACACCTATACAAGTCACTGAACAAGTTGATGTTCCTACCTTTTGTTGTGATATTTTCAGTGACAACCACAGCTATGAAGATTGTCCCACAACATGCAGAGAATGCCTTTTATATCAGAAACATCTGGAACAATTCTTATGGCACCTTTTATAATAATTCTGCACGCAATCAACAATCTTGGAGAAGTCAGAATGTTGGACAAAATGCTGCGACATTCTAATATAGGAATATATGCACTTAAGGCAATTATAATTCAAAACAAGGGAATTACAATCAACAACAGCAAAACTACTATCAGCACATTCAGATGCATCCACACAGAATCAGACGCGGCCATAACACTCTTTAAAGAACATTGACGACAACAGTTCATGCAAGCTTCTCATTTTGACTCGCACAGAAGCTATTGTTCAAGGGAATTCATCTTCTATTCGGGCGTTGGAAGCACAATTAGGACAACTTGCTCTGAATCTGAATACTCAACCACTAGGCACACTACCTAGTGACACGAAAAATCCCAGTCCGAGGGGGGAAAGAACACTACAAGGCTATCACTCTCAAGAGTGGTAAAGAAACTAGCGAGCCGACTACAGACTCTACTGTAGCACCTCAAGATACTAGTGAAGTGATCCCTGGTGAGAAGGTTGAATCTGAAGAGCTTGTTGATGTACCAGACAAAGAAGTTCCATAAATTGTCACTCATATGCATAATGTTCGACCCTCAAAATTGTGAACGCAATCAAACATGTCGGCGCAATCAGATGTATCTCCACCTTTACCTTTTCCACAAAGATTCATAGAGAATGAGCAGGATAAGCAGTACCAGTTGTTCCTGAACATACTGAAGCAACTTCAGGTCAATATTCCTTTAGTGATATGAAAACTATTACACTCACAGAAGGCTATAGTGTTATTTTGACAAATAAGTTACCCCCAAAAATGAAAGATCCTGAAGCGTTATTATCCCATGTTCAATTGGGAACCATTATTTGGGCAAGACTTTATGCAACTTGGGAACTAGCATCAACCTAATGCCACTATCTACTTTCAGAAAGTTAGGAATTGGTCACATGAAACCTACTGTAGTGACATTGCGACTAGCTAATTGATCCTTGGCTCAACCTGAAGGGAAAATCAAAGATATCTTAGTTCGTATGGATAAATTTGTTTTTTTGACTAATTTTATCATACTTGACTGTAAGGAAGACAAGTAGGTTCCCATAATCTTGGGACGACCATTTTTAGCCACCAAACAAACTCTTATTGTTATTTACAAAGGTGAACTAACCATGTGACTTAATGATGAGCATGTTACCTTCAGCGTTTTCGAATCTATTCAATGCAAGGATAAAGAAAAATGTCATACTATCGATGTGCTAGATGATCTAATTGAAGAAGAATTCAATGACCAAAACACAATACTTTCTAAAGAGTTTGCAGTGACATCTAATGATGAATTCTTTGATAATTGTGACAGCATGATTGAAGCTAATAATATTGAACTGAGGCATGGATTGCAGATTGAATCATTAGACTTAGCCAATAGAACATCTCCAATTTTCAAGCCATCTATCGACGAAGATCCTACTATGGAATTGAAACCAGTACCTACTCATCTTAAATACGTCTTTCTTGGTGATAACAATACTTTCCCAGTTATTGTCTCCTCAACACTGGAAGTAACTCAAGAAGAGAAATTGGTCCATATTCTTAAGCAACATAAATGACCTATTGCTTGGAGTATTGCCTATATTCGAGGCATTAGTCCATCTTTTTGCATGCACAAGATCAAGTTGGAAGATGAAGGAAAGCAATTGATTAAGCAGCAAAGAAGATTAGACGAGAATATTAAGACAGTTGTTAAGAAAGAAATTATAAAGTGGCTTGATGCTGGAATTATTTACCCTATTTCTGATAGCAATTGGGTCAGTCCAGTGCAATGCATTCCTAAAGAGAGTGGCATCACTGTGGTTTGCAACGAAAAAGATGAATTAATTCCTACACGTATTCCTACAGGATGGCGAGTCTGTATGGATTATCACAAACTTAATGCTGCTACAAGGAAGGACCACTTCCTATTTCCTTTCATTGACCAAATATTGGTGAGGCTTGCTGGAAGAGTCTATTACTGCTTCTTAGATGACTATTCTGGATACAATCAAATTGCTATTACACCAGAGGATCAAGAGAAAATAACTTTCACCGGTCCCTTTGGTACTTTTTCTTTTCGCTGTATACCTTTCGATCTTTGCAATGCACCAGCCACATTTCAAAGGTGCATGATGGCAATATTCTCGGATATGATTGAAGATTCTTTAGAGGAATTTATACATAATTTCTCATTCTACGGAAATGATTTTGATCATTGCACTGAAAATTTGGATAAAATATTGCAGCGATGTGAAGACACACATCTTGTTCTAAATTGGGAAAAATTCCATTTCATAGCAACTGAAGGCATTATGTTTCGCATCCCTATTCAAGGCATTGAAGTAGACAAAGCTAAAGTGTAAATCATTGAGAAGTTACCTCCACTGAAAAATGTGAAAGGTATTTGCAGCTTTCTTGGGCATGAGGGTTTTACAGAAGACTTATTAGAGATTTCTCGAAAATTGCAAAGCCTTTATGCTCATTATTGAAACAAAATCGAAAATTCCTCTTTGATGATGCATGTCTGGATGCATTCATTCAATTAAAGACACAATTAGTAAATGCACCATTGTCGTTACACCAAATTGGTCTCAACCTTTTGAAGTTATGTGTGATGCAAGAGACTTCTCTATAGGTGTTGTTCTAGAACAACGCAAGGGAAAAATATTTCACGCCATCTATTATGCTAGAAAAACTCTTACAGAGGCTCAAATCAATTATATCACTACAGAGAAAGAAGTATTGGCCGTAGTATTTTCTTTCGACAAGTTTTATTCTTATCTTATCGGTGCAAAGGTTATCGTATTTACTGATCACTCGGCATTAAGATATATTTTTGTGAAGAATGATGCAAAGCCAAGACTGATACGCTAGATCTTACTGTTGCAAGAATTCCACATCGAGATAAAAGATTGCAAGGGTTCAGATAATCAAGTTGTAGATCATCTGTCTCGATTGGAAGTTGGCAGCGAAGATGGAAACATACTTCAAAATGTCGACGCATTCCCAGATGAGAAGTTAGTTGCTGTAGATGCAACCCCTTGGTATGTGGATTTGGTTAATTATCTAGTGTGTGGAAAACTTCCATTGGGTATCATAGGCCATAAAAAAGAAAGATTTCTTCGTGAAATAGTGAAGTATCATTGGAACAAGCTGTATTTATTCAAGGTAAGCAATGACAATCTTATTCGACGTTGTGTTCTGGAAAAGGAGATGCTTTCAATCCTGAAGCATTATCATGATCCTCCTTATTGAGATTATTTCGGTGGCAACCAAATTGCTTCTAAGGTTCTCCAATCAGGATTCTACTGCCCTTCATTATTCAAAGACATCCACAATTTTGTGAATCAATGTGATATGTGTTAGTGCACTAGTTCTATATCCAGACGCAATGAAATGTTACAACAGCCAATTATGGAGGTTGAATTGTTCGTTGTTTGGGGTATGGATTTTATGGGACCATTTCTAAGTTTATTTGGAAATCTTTATATATTAGTAGCTGTTGACTACATCTAAAAGTGGGTTGAAGCTACCGTAGTCCCAAAGGATGATGCAAAGACGGTGCTTAAATTTTTCACAAGCATATACTCACCTACTTTGGCACACCAAAGGCATTGATTAGTGATCAAGGTACACACTTTCATTGAAACCAAGTGGCAACCACACTGAAGAGATATGGAGTTAATCATAGAATGACTACTACTTATCATCCGCAAACTAATGGACAAGTCGAAGTATCAAATTGACAAATTAAAAATATTCTTAAGAAGGTTGTGAACCCTTCGAGGAAAGATTGGTCTTCCAAACTGGATGATGCTTTATGGGCATTGTAGGTAGCATACAAAACTCCATTAGGCATGTCACCGTATCAATTGGTTTTTGGGAAAGCATGTCACTTGCCAGTTGAACTGGAGCACAAAGCAATGTGGGCAATTAGGCAAGTGAACATGGACATGAAGTTGCTGGAAAGAAAAGACTGTTGGATATCACTGAGCTAGAGAAGATTAGGCGAAATACCTATAAAAATGCTGCAATTTACAAGGAAAAGACCAAATGATGGCATGATAGAATTATTTTACAGCGATAATTTATCGCGATTCAATAAGTTTTATTATTCAGTTCTAGACAAAACTGGACCCAGGAAAATTACACTCTTGTTGGTCTAGACCTTTCGAAGTTGTCGAAGTATTTCTTCGTGGTGCAGCCGCAATAAGAGATTTACATGATGGACACTTTCAAAGTGAATGGCCAGCAATTGAAACATTATTTTGGGAATATTGATTAAAAGTAGGCAGAAACCATTAAATTGGTCGAAAAATTTTAATTTTTATGGAATTTATTATTATGAATTTTATTTTATTTTTGTTGTTGTTCAAGTTTGTTTTACCTTTTTTATTATTTGTAGAATAATTAGGTACCATTGTCGATGTGCTTGAGCTTTATTGTTAACACAGTTAGTACTATTGTACTGTCACGTATGACTCACCATGAATGAAGGGAAAATCAAAATTTTCAGATCCCACCGTTTGATCAAAAGTGACCTAGCCGTCTGATTTGTCTGAACGGGCGCAATTCTTGTTACACACATTTATTCCCGTCAGCTTTATATCTCTTCACATAAAAAAATCATGCCTTTCCATCTTTTTCTTTCACTCACTATAAACCCCCTTCACTGTGCTGACTATAACACATACAAATCAACCATTCTTATTCACTTTCTCTTTCCTAAGCTTGTACCTTTACAACTTTAAACCATCTTCAAGAAAGCCACCAAGCCTGTTGAAGAACACTCATCCTCTGCAATTGCAGTTCGTGAATTGGAATCCTCCATGCCAACGGAGAAAATGGAGCTAGTGAATTTTTTAATGAAAGCGGCCAAGGACCGATTTCAAGACAACATTTTGAAGTGAAATGTCCACCCAGAATAGGTCATTCTCCTTTCACAACAACAAGACTTGGGCAAGCAAGTCTACAAAACCATCTCTAAGCTAAAGTGGGAGACTTTCTACACTCATCCTGGGAGCTGAAGGAGTGCATGCGAAAGATTGATAGCCTGGTCGAGGGTGACTTCATTGCTGGTCAAGAGGCATTCGCTTTTGAGGAGGAAGTTCATGTGGGACAGAGGAACTTTGTGTTGCAATTGTTAATGAGAAGGCCAAGAAAGAAAATACCAAGAAAGAAGCTATTGAGAACATTGTCAATGCATTTGAGTTTGTGGGTGCAACTACTAATAATCTAGGGTGATGTAGGGCTAGACCAACGGAAGCTGTAGAGGTAACTAGTGAGGAGCACCACAACTCATTGGCGATAGTTGTCTATACCAGACCACTCAAGTGACCCCTCCTACACAAGAAGCAACTGATGATGCCGGGGCAACATTAAAAATTGAGGAGCAATCTGAGGACCTTGCGAAGCCCAAAGAAAAGAAGAGAAAGCTTTCTAAAGACAAAAAGTGCAAGAAGAATGATAAAAAAAAGAGGAAAAAGAAATATTGTGTAGCCACATTGATGGTTCAGGAAAACTGAGTTAGTTTATTTTAAGTTTTAGCTATAGTATTCATGCATTGCCTGTAGCTGTATTTTTCATTTTGTTAGTGCACATTGTCGTTGAATTTTTATTGTCATTGCATTTTAATGTTAATGCATTGGGGACAATGCAAACTTTAAGTTTGGGACACTGCACATGGGGTTTGGAAATACACCTACATTTCAACTTTTTTTTAGTTTAATAAATCATGCAAGGTTTATTTGTGGTTAATGGAAAAGTTTTGAAAATTTTTGTTACATTCGATGCTTAATTCTTGATTCATGTGAATTATCAACGAATGAGTTGGATAAATTTTGCTAAATGTTGTATCTTTAATTCTTTGATGAATGATTTGGGTTGCACTAGTAATGGATGACTAGTAGCATTCCTTGAATCTTGAATGAATCTTCTTTTTATAGCTGCTAAGGAGGAAACACTCCAATGCAAGAGTTACAAAAATGAATCTGGCCAAAGGATGTTGCTGCATGAGTGTTTGTCGGCGCAATTACGTACTCCCTGGGGGTTTGTTGCACTCCATCGTTACTTCTGAGATATAAGGGTACAGTAAGGCAGTGATATCCCTTATTCACAAAGAAAAGACATATTTATGATCTTCATAGAGACTTAGGACTGTGCAATAAATGTTGTATTGGTAGATAGAATTTAGGATTTAAAGCATGATGCTTGATAAAGGGTTGCACGTGGACCAAGATCGAGTTGTCAGGTCACGAGGAAAACTCCTATGACGCTCTAAACGATCAGATCCGAAAAACAAGGCAGTGAATTAGAATTAGAGTCGAATTAGATCTGAATTTAAATCCCTAAATCAATCAAGAATCAGCAAGAATCAAAGATCTCTTAGAGATGACAATTCTCGGAAGTCAAGAACCCGAATTTGAGTTTTAGAGAGAAAACCCAATAGCCGAATCTGTCAAATACCAAAACAGATTAAAAAAATCAGATCACAAAGAATAATCGAATTCAAAAGAATTCTAGGGTTTGGGGCGGCAAAAAAGAAAGGTAAGATTGAAAGAAAATCGAACACAATTCTTGAGATCCAAGAAGAGTGCGATTCTTCCCAAAAACGAACAGCAAGTCAATTTTGCCAAAACAACGACTCTAACTTCCAATTCCAGAAAATTGACTTAGACAAAATAACAAGGAAGAATCGGCAAGAATGATGAAAAAGAGGGTTTGATAATCGATCTTTGTAGCCAAGAAGAACGTCGAACAGATCCTTGAAGGTTTTGATGGCTGGAATGCAACAAAGAAATTAAAAGATTAGTCAAAGAGTTCAACGCAAGAAGTAAAGAAAATTAAAAGAACAAACAACAATAAAAATAAAGATAAGTCCTAAGAAGCCTTGAAATCCCGAAAGATTTCACAACTCCCTTCAAATGGCTCTAATCTCCCCTCCAATGAAAATCAATGGCAAGAAGAAGGCTGAAGATGACTCCGAAAATCAAAAAGATTATTAAAACTACTTCTAAAGAAAACTCAAGAGAGAATTCTTGGAGGAAATTCAAGGAGAATTCTGCACTCAAACAAAAATCTGAAATTTTGAATCTAATTGAGAAGTATCTAACAAGGTGGCCGACCAAGCCTTTATATAGGCCTTTCAAATGTTTTCCTAATCTGATTAGAAAACTAAAACTAAAAAACTCCTAATTATTTTAATTTTACATGGAAATCTGGCCAAGGCCTCTTAATTGGGCCTCTTGGACTAAATATTTACATAAAAATTTAAACTAAGTATTTTAAAAAATAAAACTTTAAAAATTGGGCCACTTTGACAATTTGGCTTGATTTTCAAGTAAGTATGGTTTGTCTTCTTGGTTGGGCTTGGAATCATCTTATTGGGCATTGCCTTCAAGAACTTGGGCTTGTATTCCATCTCCTACCGAAATTGGTTCGGTGATGCTCGTAACGGAGATATAATGCGCTTTGGCTGCAAGATTTGGTTTCTTGGACCAAGATTTCCAAGATTTGAAATCTTGATTTTCTTGATTGTTGAAATCACTCCAAACAGCAAGATTGGGCCAAGATTTGGTTTCTTGATTTTCTTGAAAACAAGAAAGTGAATCTTGATTTTCTCTTTCTTTCATGTACGTATCCAAGGCCTTGCTAACAAACTCCTGAATGGTCCCGTTTAGTTTGGAACGCATTTGTCAAGCCTTTGATCTCGTTATTGGGCCTTGTGGTAATTTGAGCCCATCACGTTCTTGGGCTTGGGTTGGGCCTTTGTGACTCGTATCATTCCCCCCTTCCTCAAAAAGATTCGTTCTCAAATCTGAAAAATCAAATGGGGACAAGTCAGCCACATTAAAAGTAGAACTTACATTGTACTCACCAGGTAGATCAATTTTATAGGCATTGTCGTTGATCCGCTCGAGTACTTGGAAAGGCCCACCGCCCCTTGGGTCCAACTTGGTCTTTCTTTTTGTAGGAAATCATTCTTTCCTCAAATAGACCCAAAACCAATCTCCGGGTTCTATGATAACCCATTTGCGCCCCTTGTTTGCTTTGTCGGTGTTGGCATAATTTGTTTTGGTTATTCGTTGCCTAGCCTTCTCATGTAAGGATTTCACCAACTCAGCTTTCTGTTCGCCATCTAAATTAACAATGTGTTCAAGTGGTAATGGCACAAGATCAAGTACTGTTAGTGGGTTAAAGCCATAAACAAGTTCAAATGGAGAATAACCAGTTGTAGAATGAATAGATCTATTATATGCAAATTCAACAAATGGTAGACATTCTTCACAATTTCTAATGTTCTTTCCCACAATAGATCGTAATAATGTCCCTAAGATCCGATTAACTACTTCAGTTTGGCCATCAGTTTGGGGGTGACATGTAGTGGAATAAAGTAATTTAGTACCAAGCTTACCCCACAAGACCTTTCAAAAGTGGCTAAGGAATTTGACATCTCTGTCAGAAACAATTGTTTTAGGGATGCCATGAAGTCTTACCACCTCTTTAAAGAATAAGTCTGCCACATGTGTAGCATCATCTGTTTTGTGACAAGGAATAAAATGTGACATCTTTGAAAACCTGTCAACAACAACAAATATACTACCTCTTCCTTTCTTAGTTCAAGGCAAACCTAGAATAAAATCCATGGATAAATCTACCCAAGGTGAAGTAGGAATTGGTAAAGGAGTGTAAAGGCCATGAGGCATTACCTTAGATTTTGCTTGTTTACATGTAATGCACTTGGAACATACCTTTTCGACATCCTTCTTCATATGTGGCCAATAGAAGTGTTCTTGCAAAATGTCTAGTGTGTTGGCCACTCCAAAATGTCCCATTAAACCCCCACTGTGGGCCTTATGAATCAATAAGTCTCTCATGGAACACTTTGGTATGCACAACCCGTTTATACGAAAAAGAAAGCCATCTACAATATAAAACTTTTCAAAAGTAGTATGTCCACAATTTTTATAGATATGGCTGAATCAGCATCATCATATAACTCCTTGATGTGTTCAAACCCTAAGACTTTAGCATTCAATGTAGTTATTAAAGCATATCGTCTAGACAAAGCATCTGCAACTACATTATCTTTACCTGTTTTATATTTTATCTCATAAGGGAATGTTTCAATGAATTCTACCTATCGAGCATGCCGTTTACTCAACTTACCTTGTCCCTTTAACCATTTAAGGGATTCATGATCTGTATGTATGACAAATTCATTAGGCAGCAAGTAATGTTGCCATACGTGAAGTGCACGATCCAATGCCAATAGTTCTTTGTCATAAGTCGAGTAGTTTAATTGTGCACCATTCAATTTCTCACTAAAATAAGCAATAGGTTACTTATCTTGCATTAAAATGGCGCCGATTCCAATTCCTGAAGCATCACACTCAAGTTCAAAAGTATTAGAAAAATCAAGTAATTTAAGAAGAGGAGCAGAACATAACTTAGCTTTTAGGGTCTGAAAAGTCGTTTCTTGGGTTTCACCCTATTTGAAACCTACTGATTTCTTAATAACCTCTGTTAATGGGGCAACAATAGTAGAGAAATCTTTCACAAATCGTCCATAAAAGCTAGCTAAACCATGGAAAGATCTCACCTCAGTTACAGATTTAGGAGTCGGCCACTCCTTGATTGCCTTGACTTTGTCCTCATCGACATGAATACCTTGTGCACTAACTATGAAACCTAAGAATATTTGTTTATCACAACAAAATGTGCATTTATCAAGGTTGGCAAATAATTTTTCAGCTTCCAGAATATCCAAAATGGTTCTAACATGGAAAACATGATCATCTAATGTCTTGGAGTAAATTAAAATATCATCAAAGTAAACTACTACGAATTTACACAAGTGAAGCCTTAAAACATGATTCATTAATCTCATAAATGTACTAGGTGCATTAGTAAGGCCGAAAGGCATAACTAACCATTCATACAATCCAAATTTTGTTTTAAATGCTGTTTTCCATTCATCCCCTTCCCTCATTCAAATTTGATGATAACCGCTTTTCAAATCAATTTTAGTAAATATGACTAAACTATGTAATTCATCAAGCATATCATAAAGTCTAGGAATTGGGTGTCTATACTTTACCGTTATTTTGTTGATTGGACGGCAATCAACACACATTTGATACGTACCATCTTTCTTTGGTACCAATAAGACAGGAACGGCACAAGGACTTAGGCTCTCACGAATGTGCCCTTTATCTAGTAATTCCTCAACTTGCCTTTGCAATTCCTTTGTCTCCTTGGGATTGCATCTATAGTCTGGTCGATTTGGTATTGAAGCTCTGGGTACTAAGTCAATTTGATGCTCTATCCCTCGTAAAGGTGGTAAACCTTTAGGGGCCTCACTAAAAACATCCCCATAATCCTGCAAAAGAGATTGAAGCACATTAGGCAAATTTTCGTTAATGTTAGATAAAGATAAATAATTTTGCCTAAACCTCACAAGGATACAAGGCTGTTTATTGAGTAGGGCTCTCCTCACATCATTTTTTGTTGCCAAAAAAATTTTTCCGCTCTTTTTACCACTTGTGGATTCAATCACCTTTGGGCTTTTTAAATTTTGACTTTTTCTACTACTAGCCTCTTTTCTCTCTATCTTTTGTACTTGTCCTTTCTCCCTTACCCCCTCACAAAATTTCATCATCTTCAATTGATCTTTATATACATCAGTGGGATTTAAAGGAGCAAAAGTGAATTTTCTACCTTTAAACACAATGGAGTATCGATTAGGCTTACCTTGGTGTGTAACATCACGATCAAATTGCCAAGGCCGTCTAAGGAGCAAGTGTGCCGCATGCATTGGGACCACATCACAGCATACTCCATCCTCATAATTCCCAAGCTTAAAAGTGACCAAGGACTCTTTCATAACTTTATCTTCGGAACATTCATTAAGCCGCTGAAGGTGATATGGCTTAGGGTGTTTGGTACAAGGCAACTTTAAAGAATCCACCAAATAGCTACTCACTACATTCTAGCAACTCCCACTATCAATAATGAGTGAACATAAGTTACCTTTAATAAAACACCGAGAATGGAAAATATTGGTCCTTTGGTTGTCATCATCTTTCATCTGGATGTTAAGGGTTCGGCGAACTACAAGGCATTGAAAATCAGCAAAGTCCCATTCTTTTGGTGGTTCGACCAACTCTTCGCCATTATCACTGTCATCCACAAGTTTTGGCATATCTGGATCTGTTTTATCAGAGTCGGAAGTGTACTCACCATTATCTTTCAGAAGAAGTAATCTCGTGTTAGGGCATTCCCTATTATAATGACCACGCCCTTTGCACTTAAAACATTCAATCTCACGAGTCCTCTTCATATTTGAATCACCTAAGTTGGGCTGCTTAGAAGGTGTTTGCGCTTTAACAGGAGCCCCTTGTTTCCAATATTATTGCTTGTTACTCAAAGAAGACTTATTAGTAATAATAGGGGATTTTGAACTTTTAAAATCAGATTTGGAATTGTTACCTCGGTAATATTGCGAAGTAGAGAAAGAACCAACCCTTTGTTCCTTTAATTGTTGCTCGATTTCACTGGCTTTATGAACTGCTTCTTCCAAATCAATGTAAGTTTGTAGCCTCAATGTATTAGCTATCAGTCTGTTCAAACCATCAATAAATCGAACCATAGTTGTTTCCTCATCCTCCTCCACATTAGCTCTCTGAATGAGCATCTCCATCTCCTTAAAATATTCATTCACCATTCTACTACCTTGAATAAGTCTTCTAAGCTTTGTTTTAATCTCTCTATAGTAGTGAGGTGGGATAAAACTTTTACGCATAATCTATTTCAACTCCTCCCATGTCAAAATCTCACCTTCATAGTTCCGATGACGATTCACTCCAAGTTGAGTCCACCAACTTAATGCATAATCTGAAAATTCCAGCACTGCTAACGCTACCTTTTCAGCATCCGGGCATTTATAATATCAAAACATAAGTTCAATCTTAGATTCCCATTCACAATAAGCTTCTGGATCATTCTTACCACGAAATTGGGGAATTGTGAACTTCAATTTTGCCAAAGAAGGTTGCCCACGATCATGAAAATCATAATCAGCTCTAGGGACATGTCGAGGAGCGCGCCTATGAGCAGGAGGCTGGTTATCCACATTGTCTTTAATTGGATCTCGATATTGATGCTCTTGATTTAATCGTACCTCATTGATAGTAGCACTCAAATTTCAAAGTACGGTAGCCTATTCGTCTAACTGTTGTTGGAATTTTTTAAATGTGTCATAGACATCATTATGGTCATTATCATCTTGACCAACCTTAGACATTTTCAAAAACCTGCAAAATAAACACTCAACACTCAAAAAGAAAAGTTAGCAAACCTCACCGTTAATCACTCTAAAAGAAAATTGAAATTCTTAATGAGGTAGAATTCAGTCTTGTGAGTTCTTTAGTAGAGTCTATATCAACCAATTAGAAAGTGTATGAACCGAAACTACCAAAGAATCCTAATTTGCACTAGGATGCCAAAAAACTGACAAGACACCAATTGATTTGTGTTGCACCGAGGAAGAATTGTGCACACCTTAAAATCCTACTAACACAAGAAACAAGAAGGTGTTAGATAGTGTAAAGAGATAATAAAGGCAAACAAATGAAAACCTACAGATAAGAATCAATAAAAATTGCTGAAATCGAAAAACTCAAAAAACTACGGAGTAACTTGACAACTTCGTTCAAGGTGTTCTCGATCTCCAAAAATCACGAAATTAAATCTGAAATGTCCTTAAATATTTAATTTTTGATCTATAAAGTTTGGGCACCAAAATCAACCCGCTGAATCTTTTTTAAAATTTTTATTGGATTTCATCTTTTTAAATTTTTTTGACTTTTTCAACTGACTTTTTTATGGGAAATATTTTTTGTATTCAATCACAGTGCCAAAAATATGTTTGTAAAATTTCAGATCAATCGGACAACGTTTACCAACTCAAATGAATTTTTTTCAAAAATCTTTTCTAGGTAAAACTGCTGTTTGTAGTTTAAAAAATAGAGATCAGTTTAGAAATGAGCCAACAACACCCAAAACGCCCAAAATCTGATACCAAATGATAAAGGGTTGCGCGCGGACTAAGATCGAGTTGTCAAGTCATGAGGAAAACTCCTATGATGCTCTAAACAATCAGATCAGAAAAACAAGGCAGAGAATTAGAATTAGAGTGGAATTAGATCTGAATTGAAATCCCCAAATCAATCAAGAATCAGCAAGAATCAAAGCTCTCTTAGAGATGACAATTCTCGAAAGTCAAGAACCCGAATTTGAGTTTCAGAGAGAAAACCCAATAGCTGACTCTGTCAAATCCAAAACAGATTAAAAAAAATCAGATCACAAAGAATAATCAGATTCAAAAGAATTCTAGGGTTTGGGGCGGCAAAAAAGAAAGGTAAGATTGAAAGAAAATCGAACACAATTCTTGAGATCCAAGAAGAGTACGATTCTTCCCAAAAACGAACAGCAAGTCAATTTCCCCAAAACAACGACTCTAACTTCCAATTCCAGCAAACTGACTTAGACAAAATAACAAGGAAGAATCGGCAAGAATGATGAAAAAGAGGGTTTGATAATCGATCTTTGCAGCCAAGAAGAACGTCGAACAGATCCTTGAAGGTTTTGATGGCTGGAACGCAACAAAGAAATTAAAAGATTAGTCAAATAATTCAACGCAAACAGCAAAGAAAATTAAAAGAACAAACAGCAATAAAAATAAAGATAAGTCCTAAGAAGCCTTGAAATCCCGAAAGATTTCACAACTCCCTTCAAACGGCTCTAATCTCCCCTCCAATTAAAATAAATGGCAAGAAGAAGGCTGAAGATGACTCCGACAATCAAAAAGATTGTTAAAACTACTTCTAAAGAAAACTCATGAGAGAATTCTTGGAGGAAACTCAAGGAGAATTCTGCACTCAAACAAATCTGAAATTTTGAATCTAATTGAGAAGTATCTAACAAGGTGGCCGGCCAAGCTTTTATATAGGCCTTTCAAATGTTTTCCTAATCTAATTAGAAAACTAAAACTAAAAAAACTCCTAATTATTTTAATTTTAAATGGAAATTCGGCCAAGGCCTCTTAATTGGGCCTCTTGGACTGAATATTTACATAAAAATTTAAACTAAGTATTTTAAAAAATAAAACTTTACAAAATGGGCCACTTTGATAATTTGGCCTGATTTTCAAGTAAGTATGATTTGTCTTCTTGGTTGGGCTTGGAATCATCTTATTGGGCCTTGCCTTCAAGAACTTGGGCTTGTATTCCATCTCCTACTGAAATTGGTTCGTTGATGCTCGTAACGGAGATATAATGCGCTTTGGCTTCAAGATTTGGTTTCTTGGACCATGATTTCCAAGATTTGAAATCTTGATTTTCTTGATTCTTGAAATCACTCCAAACAGCAAGATTGGGTCAAGATTTGGTTTCTTGATTTTCTTGAAAATAAGAAAGTGAATCTTGATTTTCTCTTTCTGTCATGTACGCATCTAAGGCCTTGCTAACAAACTCCTGAATGGTCTTGTTTAGTTTGGAACGTATTTGTCGGGCCTTTGATCTCGTTATTGGGCCTTGTGGTAATTTGAACCCATCATGTTCTTGGGCTTGGGTTGGGCCTTTGTGACTCGTATCAATGCTGGTTTTGATGAAGTTGCAATCTTATTCATTCATACTTATGTATTGTCGATGCAATATTCTGTCATCTGAATTTGACTCATTCATTGCGATTTTAGGTGATTCAAGTTGCTCGAATGATCACTTTCCTTAATGAATTCTTGTGTAGCATTGCTAGGTTCTGTTTTACTTGAGGACAAGTAAAAACTCAAGTTTGGGGGTGTGATAGTACTGGAAAGAACATATGTTTTCTCCCTACTTATTGGTTAATTTGTCCCCATGTAGTTATCTTTAGCACATATTTTAGCATTTTCAGTTCAGTAAATTGCATTTTATAACTCAGTGAATCTTAGCTTATTTATCCTTAATTTTGTCATGTTTTGGTACTGATGTCATTGCATGAGTATTTCTAGATTACGCCCCGAATTGTTGCCACACCTGACAGCTGTCCAGATAAGAACGAAAATGTGTGAGATGTACAGTTTGGTACAACTAACTTGTACGTATAGAGGCAACATGATTATGATGAAAGGACACCTGTGCTATTTGGATAAATATTAATATTCAAGTGAAAAGGAAAAAAAGAAGAGGAGGCTTTTTGGAGGGTATCATCTTCTTCAACCTATCTTTGAAAGCTTTTCGGCTATCGTGGCTTAAGTCTCTTACAGGTGAACCGATATGAAAGGGATGCAGATCAGCTACTGACAAGGAGCCCTGCGTGTGACACAAGAGGGAGTTCAGAGATCAAGTCGAGATTTTTTAGGAATAGTACTCTCCACTTGTTTCTTTTTGCTTACTTAACCATCTAAACATTAAAATTTCTTAATGAAACTTTAATACAACTCAATAACACTCCATAAATATTTATGAAAATATTTACAGCTCGATTTATAGAAACGAGGTCCCGATACCTCATTTTCTAAAACCACTTGACTTTAGTGTCTTACCGCTTAAACCTAATTGTTCTCTCAAATAACATAATTTACCAATTCAACATTTATTTTAGAACTATATTTGGCTCGTAAATATTATATAGTAATATTTACGAACTCACTCGTCGAATTTACGGCCTCGAAATCACTATATCTGATACCACTGAAAAACTGATTGTTACATCGAAACTGATCAAACAAACTATTAGTTTGGAGAAAAGGATATTTATTCTTAATGGTCAACTTGTTCAACTGCCTATAGTCGATACACATTCTCATTGTACCATCCTCTTTCTTCACAAACAAAACCAGTGCACCCCCACGAAGATACACTCGGTCGAATAAAGACTCTATTAAGTAACTCTTGCAACTGAATCTTCAACTCTTTGAGCTCTTTTTGTGCCATGCGATAGAGCACAATGGACACCGGTGCAGTACCAGGATAAAACTCAATTTCAAACTCAACTTCATGATTCGATGGCAAACTCGGTAACTCTTTAAGAAACACATTAGGAAAATCCCAAAAATTACGAATATCGTGAACCCTCAAGTCCTTACTAACCGAATTCATCACATAAGCCAAATAAGTTTCACAACCTTTACCCATCAACTTTTCAGCCTTCGTAGTCAACACCATATTAGACATAAAACTCAATCTGTCGCAAACAGTAATAATTTCCATCCCATCACTATTTCTCAAAGTAATTCAATTAGTCTCAAAATCTACCCAAGTGTCACATTAAAACCATAAAACGACAATTCCATAGGATCAATAGAGAATACATGTCATTGAATCATAAGAGGGCATCTAAGATAAACTTTTTTCACTACTACACTATCACCGAAAGAACTAATGACAGTTATACCCAAACCAATAGTCTCAACAGGAATATCTAACTTACATGCCAATTTGCTTAAAATATACAAATTCGTCGAACCAGAATCAACTAAAGAAAATAATGGAGTAGACTGCAAAGTAAAAGTACCTACAATAATATCAGTTAGATCGTGATCCTCCAACTCCCTAATAACATAAACTCGAGCTGGACCTCTAGGCTCAACCTGTGTAGCAATAGTATGAGCTACAATTTGCTACCCAACCGGTCTCCCATTACCTATATTACGACCACGGCCTCTAGCAGGCACAGAAGTAGGCGCGAAAATCTGAGTCTGCGAAACCTCAACTCTATTCAGACAATCCCTAAAGAAGTGTTCCTCCAAACCACATTTAAAACATCTACTCATCAACTTACGGTAGTCTCTTGAATGCTTACACTCATAATGTGCACAAAGAAGCCATCCAGAACCACTAGCACTAACCACAATACTACTCTACTATCAAGATTGAGTCAGTCGAGACCCATATCTTCCTCCCTTACCAATGCTATGACTGTCACGCCATCTCTTATGCGGTCTACCCAATGAACCATCAGAAGTTATCTTACTAGAATCAGTAACCCCAGAAAGAGAGGCGGCTCCGCTAAGGTCTCCTCAACTGTCGTAGCTCTCTCATCTAACTCATCAAACATCTCCACATGCTGAGCTACCAAATAAACCCGAATCTCACGATTAAGCCCAAAATAAGACCTCTTACATCGATCCCTCCTAGAAAGAATCATCTCAGGAGCATACTAACTAAGTTGCACGAACTCAGCCTCATAATCAGCCACAAATAAATCACCCTGAATCAAATCTAGAAACTCACGCTTACGAGCCTCCATATATTGCTCGCCCATAAACTTCTTCTTAAAAACCTCAAGAAAGTAACTCCAAGTTATCCTATCAGAAACAGTACATCTCCTAATCATATTCCACCAACGATGAGCCTCACCATTGAGTAAAGACACTACATAACCCAACTTTTGCTCGTCAGAACAGGACATCTACTCGAGGATCCTTTCAACACCTTCCAACCAATACTCAACTATAGTCAGATCAGTACCTTTCACCCTAGAAAATTCCTTACCACCTAACGCTCGAAGACGTTCAAGCAGCAACCCACAATTCACAGGTGTAGGATTGACAGCAGGAGCAGGATTAACACCAACAATCCACTGAAATGCTCCTATCATAGCTTCCATCAGGGGGCCTTCACTGATACGATCACACCCTGCGAATGATCTTGGTTAAGTTTTCCAAGCGGGTGTTGCAATCGTTTTCTAGCTATTCAACTCAATCCTAGTTTATTGTGCTTTAATCAGCTCATGTTTCAGTTCCTTGAGCTCAATTCAGCTCAATCTTAGCTCATTGAGCTCGATTCCATTATTATTATTATTTTTAGTTTATGCATTCATTTAGCTACTGGAATAAATTAATGAGTTAGTTAAATTAGTTAGTTCAACTCAAATAATTGTTAAGTATTTAATTTGTTAAATTTTGGACATTTTAATTATGTGTGTTAAATATGTTCTAATTTAATGCATGTTTTTAACATGTCTTAGTAATACATAGCATAAATGTGTTCAGCTTATTACATCTAATTAATGTGTCTTGATGTCAATTTAATATGTCCTAGTCCAACCAAATTAAAGAGAATTTAAATATTTCTTTGCCGCTGCCGAATTTAATTTGTCCTAAGTGATTTAATATGCTAAATTTATTTGGTGCAGGTATCATGCATGGACGACATTTAAAGGTGTGTGTGCTGCTGATTGCTTTTCCTAAGCAAACTCTCGGTCATTGCAAAAGCAAGCAATTAATAAGGCATGCATGGACGACATTAATGGTGCTGTTGACTTCTCCCTTTTCAAGCATGGGATGACATTAAAGAAGTGTTGATTCCTCCTTCCCATGATCCTCTTTCGTGGAGCTCAATGGACAATAAATGTCATTAAACCAGCTGTTGTTTCCTCTTCTCCATGTGCTATTTTTCGGTCAACTCAACAACTATCAACGTGCCGCCCAATTAAGGGAGTGTATGAGTAGCATTTAAAGAAGACTTGCATTTAAGATAAAGGCTGCTGGTTGCTATCTCCTAAACAGCCCATCGTGCATTGCAAGGATCACTAAAGCTTCCACATTTGTTTAACTCTGTTGAAGGTTCTTTTCACACCTTGAGACCATTCGGCTTTGAGCTTTCACACCTAAAGGGTTGTTCAATATTGGCTGTTCACATTTGTGACTTTCCAATGCCACAAGCTACCATTAAAGCTTACAAGACTATTCATCTAATCAAAGCAATCTTTTAATAGCTCATCAAAGTATTGGCCGAACCTACCAAATTCCAATCAACTCCTAAGGCACCTCCATTAATCTCAGCTGATTCAAGGCCTCTAGAAGTTGGCTATTGACGTCTACAAAGCACAAGAAAGCTACCTGGAATTTTCCTTTAACTTTCAGCTCATTAAAGCTAAACTGAATTGTCTATTCATGTGCTTAAATGTCTATTCGGCTATCATTGTAATTGAGCTATAAATATGAAGCTCCTTAGTTGTATTTGGAGACTTTTGCCATTTTATTTGAATGAAACTTTGTTTCTTTGAGGTTAATTTCCTCTCCAATTTCGTATGAGTCTCGAGTGACTTATCTAGCGTGCTAGTGGTGTCATCCCGAACTTGTTTTCGAACTTATCACCAACCCTGGTGTGGCATTCATCCATCTAAATATACCTTCGGTTCCTACTTTGCTAAGTAACGGGTCGAGGTCCATCACCGTATTCCCATATTTCACCTTAAGACATATAAGTTTCGGGGTGATACTCGCTATAGTATCGAATTGTTCTTGACACTTAAGTTCAACTTTCATTTTCCACCTTCTGTCTTAACTTTCTTTTCATATTTTTTAAACCAAACTCATCCATCTATCACCCAAATTTTAATCCTTTGTTAGCCGACTTATTCCATCTATCTTTTGGCCTTTTTGAACCTATTTCATCCTACTCCTCATACTTAGCCAAAATACACATTTCTCTCACCACCGAATGATATTTCCTCGACGGTGATCAGGCAATTAGATTGACTTGAAAAACAACACCGGGTCGGATCGCATCATACACCGTTATCAAGTATATTCACTCTACGTAGTGGCACAAGAGGTGTAGAGGATGTACCATCCTCTTGAGCAGTACCTCTAACATTAACATGTCTAGGAGGCATATCTAATAATCTAGCATACAAACAAACAAGATAAACGGCGTGAGTGCAAGAAGATGATCCAAGTCTCATTCCTGCAAGCAAAATTTAGGATTAAGGCAATATATTCCCATTCCTTCCCCACATGTAACTAAACAAACTATTTCAAACAACATCAAGCACGTCTAACAGAGTCATATCAACCGTTTCATGAAAGTAAGGAAATTTAAACTCATTAGTTTTGAAACTCCACACACACCACAGTCACCTAGGTTTGAGAGTTATTGAACCTAGAGCTCTGGTACCACCAAATGTAACAACCTATACCTAGCCTAATCACCAAGCCCGAATACGGGATGCCACACCATCGTCTCATGCCATATACAACGAGTGAAAGTTCATTCTAAAAGAAACGTCTTTCATATTATCATTCGCATAGGTTTTAAGTCAATAATATTTGTTAGTTATCAATGTTAGATGCTAACCATTCATCAAATAGTCATATAAGAATACTCAAACATGCGTAAGGTCCATTTAACAAAATTTCCAAAACTTGTCTCTAGGTATCAATACTGTCACTTGGGTATCGATACCACTTGGAAAAACAATACCAAACTTGCATTCTGTTTCTTTACTAAAATCCCAAAGACTCAAAAATTATCAGTACCTATCATGAAATATTGATATTTGACCTCAAGTATCGATACTCGAGCAAAGGTATCGATACCAAATCTCTAATCTAACTTCTTGCACATTTCAAAACACATAGGTATCGATTTTACAACACAAATATCGATACCACTACTCCAAACCTCAAAAATGCAACATATATAAGCAAATAATCTATTGTTATTTAGTTTCTAAACATCATGCATCACATACTTAGAAAATAATTATCCAAAAACTAAAATTTGAAGGCTCAAAACATCAAAAACGTGTCTAAGCTAGAAACACCATGCCATCATTAATGTTTATAACCTAAGCATAATCGTAACTCTTAAACCTTATAAACAAAAGCTATAACCAGAAAAATGTCTAGAAAATAACATGTCCATAAATAAGTTTATCACATTTTTTTCCCAAAAATGTAAATAAATAAAGAACACCTATAGAATAAAACAAAACTAGCTTGGATCACCTCTCGGAAACCACACTGCTCACACCGGCACACAATTAATCTGCAATGAGTAAAGAAGGGAGTGGGTGAGTTTGACAAGCTCAGTGAATGATTAGAATAACTACATTGTTAACATGTCATCATGCATCATCAAAGTAACCATTTATAAGTACAATTACAATAGTCCTATGTCTAGTATCGTAGAGTACCTATCCATGCATTATCTACTGGTTCATCTACACACCATTTACATACTCATACAAACATATATCATGTAACATACAAATTTAATCAAGCATCTATCACATTACACAAGTCACATGTAACAATAAATTGGTAATATGGCACATACTCCATTAAGCATACAACATGTTCCACACAATTACATATAATATGATAGATTAACACTTGAGTTATCAAACATATAATGAGCTCTACCATCACACACCGAATACACAGAATTCCAACAAACCAATCATAGACTCATAGAGTCGAACATGTCCCAAAAGTGTAGCATAAGTTAACACTCTCCTTATTTCCCCTTACATGTCCCATTGAATAGAGGTTAGCTCACATTCCCTTATCCCTCCAACATATTCTTGGGCCTCAACTCCCAAAATCACTATACATATAGGTGAGTACTCAAAATCCTATGGCATGCCAACTATATCCATTGGTTTCAAAATCACAAGGCCAAAATATCTGAAATCAAACATATAATACTTATCGATTATTCGTGCACTATCACTACATGTTAGCATCTTTTGCAAAACACTATCACTATCATAGAACATATATATCATGTATGCATTTGCACCTTTCACAACAGTTACCATAACCATGTATCACACATTTAAGCTTCTCATCACCATGCACAATTTCATAATCATATAAGCATAAAGCCAGAAAGAAACTATAGATACAAGAAAACTTACACTCGAAATATAAAGTAAGGGCTTAGTATACTACTATATTCCCAAATGACACATGAATCGTGTCTACGAGCAGTGATTCCAAACACTGACCACTATGCTTTCGCCGAGAAGTCGAAAGCTCAAAGTAGTTTTTTCTTTAACTTGTAGAAGTCTCTAATGAATCTGAGGATTTACACATAATAACTATAAAAAATTTACAATCATATAGTAGCTAAGGACTCACTTAAACCAATTAAAACATCAACGTATTTTAAGTTCTCGTGTAACCAGAATTTAACATAACAAACTTAGAATTCTCCTAACTCGATCAACGTTTAACCTTTTTGCCTAAAATGAATTCCATTCACCTAGTTAGTCATCTATGCCTAATCCTTAACACTTAATCCACAAAAAACTACCCAATTCATGGTATAAAAATCTTTCAACATCTTTTTGATGATTTTCACAAAATTTATTAAAACATAAGAAATCATTAACGAAACTTTAAGGTAAGTTTAGAAACCTTCTAATCATGACAAAATGAGTTGAAAAACACTTCGAAAAATGTTTTTACTCAAGATCCCAAAATCCACCTTTAATATCCAATTTTTGGGTTTTTTTAAAAATTTGTGATTTAATGGCTAATACTTCAATTTTAAGGACTAGATATATAACCTTCCAAACCTGGCCTAGACATTATGGCTAGATTGAGTAGGCTACATTAGCCACCGAAATGGCTAAGCTAGCTTATGTTACTTTTGAAGACATTAAATAAACTCATTTTAGAGAAAATCGTAGTTGTACTTTGAGTTAGCTTAAAAGCATCCATTCATGAGATCATGTATACTTAGGATTCATTTTATTGTTGATAGTGTTGTTTTAGAAAAATAGTTTGCTTGTCACTATTCTTTAAGAAAAAAAACTCGATGTTAAACTAATGCAGTGGAAAAACCATTTTTCAAGTCATTTTGGAAACTTAGTTGCATTATTGATTTGTTTTTCAAAAACAGTTCCTTTGCAATGAAGTGGAAACTAGGGAACAATATCAAATTTTACTTAAGCTTGATATCATGCATTATCCGATTATTGTGCTTGAGTAATCCATGCATGCAAAATCTCCAAAAGAAAAGTTACCAAGCCATAGACTAGAAATAATTAAAAAATACAAACCAAAACCAATAAAGACTTAGTAATGCTTATTAAGAGAAAAAATTTAAGGTCCAAGGTGATTCTTCGAATGCCAAGTCTGGTCTTAATTACAAGGTCTACTTGAAAAGTTAAACACTATTGGGGGTGATCTTATGAAAAGCTCAGTGTGAGTGAAATAATTGTTTAAGCACACAAAACATAAAATATGATGAAACATATTAGCATTAACAGAAGAAAATAGAACCATCATAGGAATTTCATATCATTACATAATCACTATCAAATTGATGTCAAACGGTGTATGAGCATGGGACATCATTCATTTTAGTAACAATCATTAATTTCTATACCATTCAATACAACAAATAAAACACATATTATAAATCAATAGTATTAAAATATGTCGTGACCATGATGAAATGCAAAAAGGTTCCTACCACCATTCACTACACACCACGAGTTCCCTAGAACCCGTCATCTGAACTCCAAAACATTATGGGCTTAAGCTAGTTGTGGTTAAAACCACCGATAACAATATGTAAAAAAAATTTTTAGTAAAAATGCGATAAATCGCCATTCCCCTCAGTACTCCAGGTGCAATGCACTGACTACGAATAATACGGACTTAATATGCCGCCGGTACCCCACGAAACTCCTCTGTCAACCACAAAATCCCAACCCAATGCATATGCAATATGTCACACAATCTCATACATAATCATATCTCAATACTTTTCACATTCATTTGACATGCTTAGCATGTCCTCAATAATCACATACTTTCAGTAAATGGAAACAATGTTCCAATCTTTCAAATTACCATTGTGTTGGTATCAATCAATATCGTTCAATTTCACATACTTTACAGATTTTCATTATGCATAAATAGCACCTTTTTCAGTACACAATATAACAAATATCTCATGAGGCTAAATCATAAAGAAGCTTAATATCTCAACACATTATATCATTCAATCAAACATTCTCATATCTCATAACTCAAATATGCAATTACAAACACAATAAAACATTCATACTATCAAACTAGCAAATTGCCCAACATGTCAATATTTTAAGGCTCGAAACATACCTGGTTCAACCACTCACAAAATCAATAATTTGGCTATTAAGCCAATCCAATTAGCAGTTAATTTATCACATATAACATGATATTTAACATTTTCAAACAATTTTATGAGTATAAGAGCCACACCTTCTTTTTCACTTCATAGTAGCACAATAGCGAATCTTCTAATTTTTGTTAATAATTCCTTAAATGAACCTAAATTGAGATTCAGTATAAATTCAATCAATTTACCATGAAACCAGCCCCCCAAACCCATTTATAAGTTCAAACCAATCGTTTAATTTATAACTTTTTTATGAATCCAAACTAGTTAGATTCCTTACACTATATTGTTGTGAACCGTATGTACAATCGTTCTTCGCCTTTACGAATGATTTTGGGTTTTTGGGTCAGCACCTAATTTAATAATATACTGGAAAATAAATAGCTAATTAACTATTAAATTCCTTAATTTTATCAATTCTTAACCTTTACCCAACAATTATGTCAAAATAACAAACTAGTTATCCTTAATTGCACTTACGCTTCACGATTTGTAGGATCCAATTGGCTAATTGATGAAGAACATATTTCCCTAATTAACATGGGATTAAAGGTTAATTAGGAGGGTTCAAGAACACAATTTAATGCTAGAAAAATATTGGCAAGACCCAAGAAACAAAACAACCCCTTTCTTGCACATAGATGCACACACCAGCACCCATGGTGGTCAAAATTGGGGTTGAATTTTAAAATGGTTTGAGATCTCATTAAAATTTGGAAAAATACCTTTAAAATCCATCAAATTCCAGATTTGGAAATTTTGGTTTTTAGTTGACAAGATTAATCAAGAAGTTGAAGAGAAAATAGATCTTACCCAAGCTAGTTGAGAGAAACGACAATGAAACTTGGAAATGTTTGGGATTGATCTTGGGGTTAAAGATTTTAGATTTGGGGATGATTTAGATGAGGATAAATGGAAGCAAAGGAGATGGTGAACAAGTTTGATGCAAAAAGAAGAAGAAAGAGATGGTAAAATGGGAGGTGTAGACGACGACGACAATGAGAGAAAGAAAGAAAGAAAATTGAAGAGAAAAGTGGAGAGGAAGAGGGTGAACGACTAGGGTAGGGAAAATTGAATTAAAGATTGAAAAATAAAATAAAAAGTTTTATTTATACTTAGGGTTCAAGGGTATGGATGACACACACACAATTTAATTATTTTGCAAAGGAAAAGATACAAACTTGGGACCTCATTTAATTTCCATGCTTTCTCATATTTCTTTTACCATTAGGCTTCTTCCTCATTCTTGAAATAATTTTGCAATATTTATTTTAAAATCAAGGCATGTCACATACTAAGGTTTAAGGAAAAATTTGCAAAATAATAAAAATGGTGAGAGAGAAGGGATTTGAACTTGGGTTTCAAGGAACATTTCACTAACACTTAACCAACTAAACAAATAACTCATTTAATTCCTAAAAATGCATAGATAATCTTAAAAATTAAGGAATGACCACTCTCTCTCACTTCACAAACCCAATTTTGCTAACCCCAACTAAACAAATAACTCATTTAATTCCTAAAAATGCATAGATAATCTTAAAAATTAAGGAATGACCACTCTCTCTCACTTCACAAACCCAATTTTGCTAACCCCCGATTTTTGGGATGTTATAAGATATCTTGAAAAACTCATAAGAATTCGAAACATTACCTTAGATGGAAGATTAAACGAGTTTTAATACAAATCTAGAAAACCTATTTTTGGAGAAGATGATGAAATCTATAGAGTTTTAAGTGTTTTTGAACTGATTCTATGAGTGTTTAAGGCTTGGGTGTTGAGAGAATTCAAAAGCTTATAGTTCAGAAATCAAAATTGAATGGTTTAGTGTTGGGAGAATGAGGGACGATAACAAAAGAGGGGAGAGGATAAAACTAATGTGAATCTGGTATTGGGGGAAAGAAATAGGCTAGAATTTTAAAATCTAGGCTAATTGCCTCTTAAAAACTTCTAGTTTTGCCTCTTTTACAAATCAGGCCCTAGGCCCAAATTGAAAGTCTTTTAAAACTTATTTTAAAAAATTGTTTTAACAGCTAAGTTGCCATAGTCGAATATAATTTTAATTTACCATGCTACTAAATTTCGAGCACTCTAAGGTTAAAATTCTTAAAATACACCTAAAATTCCTATGCCCTATTTTTGAGTGTTACAATTCTAATATAAATTATAATATAATACTAGAATGATGTAAATGATGTATGTGTTTGATGATATTAATAGAGTGGCATTGAATGATATTGTGTCGTATCGCTTAAAATTTTATAATACTCATATGTGATGAACTCAACTTACGGTTATGAAATGTGATGACAGGAGAGTTGTGTAGTTAGATAATTTGTTAATTGTGAATGGAGATGAGTTTTATTATTTTAAAACCTATGAACTTACTAAGAATTTGAAATGATTACTCTATGTTTATTTTCTATTTTTATAGTGGTCATTTTTCGAAACGTGCATATTGGATCATCTCGGAGCTCACACTATCCAGCTTCTGACTTAGTTATGTGGCATGTATATAGGCTTGATATGTATATGTGTACTTATTTTGAATGTTCATAATCTTGAACCTTAAATGATGCTTGGTTTGGATGGTCTCATGTTGCGTATCTATGTATGCATATTGGCTAAATGTTAAGCCATAGTTGATGTGAATAAATAACAATATTAATGATTGAATGCTTGAGTATAATGCTGATCATAGGTGGTATCAAATGTTTGAGTATTTGGTATTACATAGGTCGATATGTTTGAGTAATGTTGTGAATGGTTATTGGTATAACTGAATAATGATGGAGATAGGTATGTATTGAGTTATGCATGGTCTAGTTGTTTAAATTATACAGGTAAAGGTACTTGTTGATGACTAAATGGGACATGTTGATTATTGGATTGAAAATGGATGAATTGTGGCATATTGGTATGGTTTGGGATTGGTTTTATGCAAGTTGGAAGTGTGCTTAAGACACCATTTGAATGTGTTGTTGGTTTGAGCATGGAAAAATACCAAGAATGCAAGATTTGTAACCTTCTGCATATAAGTATCGATACCAGAGACTAAAGTATCAGTACTTTACCAAATGAACAGTATTTTAAAATGATAGAATGTTAATTTGGTATCGATACCAGTATAAATTATTAATACTTATTCCCAAAGATTGATACTTTATAAAAGTATCAATATGAATTGTTTTGTGCTCAAAATTTTGAAAATGGCAGAATGCCAAAACAGTATTGATACTGAATTTAGTATCAATACTTGATGCATACTTGTATTCATGAATTCGATTACTAGATGCTGAGGTGTCCGATCGTCTAATTCTGTATCGTATTGAAATAGTAATTAAGGTAAAATGAGATTAATAGATGTTGGATCAATGGAATTTACGAGAATAGTATGGTATGGACAACTTGTACGAGTGAACACTTAGAAATAAACCAACAACATGAAAGATCGTGACCTGATTTCTACAAAGTGAAAAAACAAACAAGTCTTGAAGAAGAATATTGTGACCCTCTATTTAGCAAAATAGGAACTGATAATATATTAAAATGCCACACTTCAGATAAGGGAAGAATGGAAGTGATAAGTTCAAGGAGATTGACGCCACAAGGTAATCCTTGATAAGTCTGGGTAAGTTCTTTCAAGAACAAAGAGATAGAATTCTCACAATATATTAAAAATGTTCATTAACCCTGAAATGGTTTGCAAAACAACTATTTATAGGAAACTGTCATGGCATGTGAATGGCCCAAAATTCAGCCATTAAATGATATCCATGTATCAACCCGTACATTGAACCAAAGTGGTTCACGAATTCCCTATAATACATGAATAGACAAATACATTCCATTAGTACGTTCATGGATGCCTTATTGATGGAAGTGGTGGCTGCATTTAATTCGTAAAATGCATGCACTGCTTGGTGATGAAGTTTCTTCCAACAATCACATTTCTCTCCCTTGTTGGTCGGTGACACTTGAAAAGACTTATGGATTGCCGAATGTGCAATGTAAAGACTAGAATTGGAATGGACATTGATGCATGTTCATCCTTGATTTTTCTTGAAGATGTTGAACCTTGTGGTGACCATTCGAGTGTGCATGCACCATTGAAAATGAACAACCCTCTTCCTTGAATGTTCACTTAGATTTTTGGATCCTTAAGTGCAAACTCATCATCCATGTACCTTGTGAAAAAAGTGGTCGGCCATTGATGTTCCTAAGAGAAATTAAACACAACTTTAAAATTCCTTAAACATCATAATTATCATGTAAGAAAATAAACAAAATAATGACGCTGCAAACTAAGACACAATTAAAAATTATGACATGACAAAGACGTAATAAAAACTATGTAATAACAAGACACAATTTAAAAGCTATGGAATTAATTAAACTAAACTAATGGTTTAGTCCTTAAAAATTCACATGCAAAAATTTGCATAGATTTGTGGTGTTATTAAGGGCCCAATAAGGGTTGGACTTTTCATGTTCGGCCCAAACTTGCTGAATGAAGCCCACCATTTCTCTTTTGAGCTTTTTGGCTCTAGCACGTGTCATAGGTCCATTAGGAATATCAATTGGATTCTCTCTTGAAATCTCATCATCTTTCGGCCCAAATGACATAGAAACTGTCAGCTTGGAGTTTGGCCCATTCGAGATCACATCAGATGTTCCTGTACATGTATCAATATTTCCAAACAAGGATATCAGTACCTTATTCCAAGTATCGATACCAGTTCTCAAACTCTGAAATATTTTCAGGTTGGTCCTTATTAATACTCGGGTCAACTTGAGCTTTCATAAGCTCGAATGAATTTCAATTTTGATTGGTTACTACAATGCGTATGTGTTTAAGATAAATATCGGTGATTGAATGAATTATTATTGTGAATTAAATATGATTTGCTACAGTAACAGAAGTAGCATCTCGTAACTCGAGCCCAACAACCGGGCCTGGTGAAGGGTGTTACATGGCATTTTACTAAATAATAAATAAGTGAATAAATTTAAAGTATTTCCTTGTGGGTATAAAAACACACTGGAGACAAGTTCTTGGAAAAACAAGGGTTTTTTTCTTTTTGAATAAGTTAGAGATAAATTCTTATTCAAACATTACAAAGATATAAAATTAGATTTATAGTTTTTCATCTAAAATAAAAGACTAGGTGTTTTTTAGATTAAGGAAAAGAAGAAGAAAAACTAGTATTTTTAAGATTAAGAAATTGAAGTAATTAGGAAACATCATAAGAAAAGGTATGAAATTGTTTTCCCAGTAGCTTTTCCATTAATCATATTAGGATTTCAAACTTTTGACATCTAGTTTTTTGTGTTATTTGTGTACATCTTGTGAGAGTAGTTTTTTCTTGCAATAGAACAAAATACAACTATGGCTAACAAAAGAAAGGTTGATATTTAGCTGCTATTAGCCAATCCTAACCATTCTACTAACCTACCCTTAGAGAACATCCCTTTCATGTATGCCAAAAACGTCACCTACTCTTTGTAAGAGCTAGATATCCTTTATAATTGGTTGAACTTGCCACTATAAATGTGTTCTCCCCTGTAATATATTAGTCCAACTTTTCATGAATCTCTGCACATACAACATCAAACATCCAATCACTTAAGATGTATGAACGCTAATTGAAGGAATTCAAGTCTGCAATATATTGAGTGAGATGCATTGGTTCTTCCTATAAAGAAATTATTCAAGTTTTCGATATATCAAGTTTGCAATATATTCAAGTAAAGAATAGACTAATAGAACAACAAACAACATAGCAACATGTCCACATAACCGTATAAACTAGAAACATACCATAACCAAGAATCGATTCTTCCAAAATAATAAGAAATTAGGAAATAAAAGCTTATTTACACCACACATATCACATTATATTGTCAATACTTTGTTCTATTTATTTGAATTCTTTTTTTGTTTACGTATGTTGTGTCATGAGTAGATTGAATATTTAAAAAGTGTTTTAAAAAAATATTTTTTTCAATGTTCCCTTTGTGTTCGTCACTTTCTAAATACTTATTTTTACTAATTTGTAGTCAAATGAGTGGTCTCTCTGTGTGCTCCTCGAAAGAGGTTTCTAAGACACCAATTTTGGTTGAGTTCGATGTTAGCAAATATGATGATGAAACAAGGAATGTTTCTATTTTTAGTGAAGTTGAAGTGAGTGGGGAATTTGACAATTTCTTTGATGCCTTGGTAAGAGAGCTGGATGAAAATGTTATGAAGAAGAGAATTTTACTATTAATGTAAGCTGCATATGTGATAATGATGATGAGTTTGAAGCTATGATTGCTATTAAGGAGTATACTCGAATAAACACTGAATGTTAAAGAAATAAAAAAAATCTAAAAACAGATGGTAAGGATGAGACTGGTAACATAGAAGATGATGATTCTGAATTTAGCAGTGATTTAGACAATGATCTTCGTTCCACTGGATTTGACTTAGATAAAGTATATAGTGAGAGCTTAGAAAGAGATGCCTACTTGGAAATCCAAGATAAACCTAGTATGAGAGAAAGAAAGTTTCCCCTTTATGATCTAAATATTAGAGTTCAAGATTTTACTATTGCACTAGTTTTCTTGAGCAAGGCCTGATTTAAAGAAGCATTGTGCAACACCGCATACCCAACCTGATTGCCGAGCCAAGCTATAGGATGCCACATTCGTTTCCGGAGAAACTACGATCAACTATATACAATATTCATCATGAATAATTAAGATACAAATTTTACATGCATAAAATTTGATATATAGTCATTTCTAGGTCATATACAAGTGTATGAAAGCTCAATACTAAGGGTTGAAGAAGGACTAAATTGTAAAACATTCAAAACATCTCAGGGTGGGTGTCGCGACTACCATGGCTCGGAGTCACAACTTTGGTAATAATGAGCAAGCTTACCAACCTGAGGACCAAATTATAATCATTTCTAAACAATACAAAGTCAATATTGTGACATCAAACAAGGAACGTCACGACGAGATAGCCTGGTGTCACGACATTCTAAACAATCCATTATGTTCTAAGTTTCCCTTTAATTCAACCTAGCATAAATAACAATAGTTGGCCTTAAGGCCCCAATTGACCTTTCAACACCAACAAGACATGCACAATACACAATTGTCAAACCATTAGTACCATTTCCATGCATGACCAAAACCATTTTCATACAATCATAACTCATTTACAACAATTTTGACTATTTCTAACATTAAACAAGGTAATCCTAGAAATGAAAAGAGCTATACAAACTTAGTTTAGTCAAAATTTCTGATCTGGAATCTGACTTCACTTCCAAGGGCTTTGAGATATACTTATACCTGTGCATGAAATAAACAAATTGTATGTTAAGCGACAAAGCTCAGTGTTAATTTCATGATTCAAGATAACATAGCTTAACATAAACATTTGTGAATGATCATACTGAGTAAAATTACATTGTGGCCGTAAGCCAAAATTCGTGACTTGGACAAACTTTTGATATTATTTTGCACGTGTCCTTATCAATTATTAGCTATATTCTTAATCGATTTTTTTCTCTTCTAGGTAGCCTTAATTTGATGTGAATTTATCGAGAGCAAGTCCTCTCCATGAATCGACTTGGACTCTTTCAAGATCCTTACTCTCACTCAGTTTAGGTGTTCTTTTCTATCACAATCAATTGATTTATTTGTTGCTCTTTAGTTATTAAACATGACTTGGTTGTATGTAAGGGGATGCATGTAGAACAGGATTAAAAGTTTGTTGATGTTGCTGATTTGACTTAGGGCTCTAGAGGAACGGAGGAAAACATGGACTTTGACTCAATCTTAAATGCAAATGAACCAAGTTAGAATTAAACAACCAACAACAATAATAAAGTAATAAAATAACAATGATACATAAGCCAAATTAGGGTACCCTAAGGAGTCCAAATCGATTAAGGAATCACTTGTTCTTTTTGAATTCCAAAGAAATCAAGGCTGCCACTTAGGTGAAATCAAATAGTTAGAGCATATTTTAAAAATAAAGATCAAAATCGAGTGAATTCATAAGAAAGATTAAAAGATTGTTCGCCTAGCCAAGAACAAGGAATAATCAAGTATATGAAGAAAATTTAAACCATTCCTGGATCAAAGAAGCTGCTGAATTGAGATCTAAGTAAACAAAACAAAAAAATTAGGTTTAGGGTTAAAAGACTGAAGAATAAAAACAAACATAAAGGAAACAAATAGGCGGCCAAAGAGACGGACCCAAGAACAAGCAACCTTGGGTTTCTTAGAAAAGAAATGGGTAGCAACAATAATCAAGTAATAAAAGAATAAGGATATTGAATCCAAAGTACGGCTCATGGAGGTGTCCAAATCGATTAAGGAAGCACTTTTTTTTTCAATTTAAAATGAATCAAGGATGCCAATTAAGTGAAATAAAATGGTTACAACATATTTTAAGAAAAAAGAGCAAAATCGAAAGAATTGACAAGATAGATTAAAGGAAGGTTTGACCAACCGAGAACATGGAAGAATCAAGTATATAAAGAGAATTTGAACTATTCTTGGATGAAAAGAAGCCGTCGAATTGAGATCTAAGCAAAAGAAACAAAATAAATTAGGTTTAGGGTTAAAAGAATGAAGAAGAAAAAGTAACAGAAAAGAAAGAGAGAGGCAGCCTAGAAGGAGTCAAAAGATGAGTGGGCTAGGATTTCTTGGTGGAGAAGAAACTGTTATTTAACCAAAAGAAGGCCTCCAGCCAGATCTGAAATAACAAGAATAAAACATTTTGTTAGAATGGATTTTAAAGACAAAATAAAATTGTTTTGTGATAAAAGCAATCAACACAATAAGAAAATAAGAGATGTCCGAGTTTTGAATGATTCTAGGTGTATTAAGAAGGGAGAACGTCATTGATTGATGATTCATGATCTGGAGGGAAATAAATGAAAGATTAGAGGCAAACAAAAAAGAACTGACCAACAAATTATAGGAAAGGGAGAAGAAAGATTGGAAAAGAGTAAAGTGGCATGAATACCTAAGGAGCTTTAGAATCAAGGGAAATCGAAATCCTTTTCAAGCAACTCTAGTCTCCCCTCCATGATAGGGTTCTTGGGAAAAAGAAGATTGAAGATGATTCCCACAATGTAAAAGACTGTTAAAACTTCTAAAAGAACACAGAAGAAATTCTTCAAGAGAAAACTCAAAGAGTATTTTATTACGATCTTTTCTTCAGATTACATTCATTTTTTAACCGTTATTCTTTCAAATTTGTTTTAACTGACTGGTCTCTCTTAATTGGCAGCCTTGAATTGTTCAAAATTCATCAAGAACACATCTTCTCTTCCAAACTGACTTGGACTCTCGAGAACCCTAATTTTTCAATTCGATTTACTTGTTCTTTCGTACTTCTCCAATTTGACTTAATTAATGCCAATTTCTCAAATTACATCAAACTTGTATTGTTTCATTTTTAGGGTTAGTACAAATCTGATACGACCTCAGCCCGGGATTTTGCTATTGAATTCATTAAGCTGCCACAATGGCCTATAACTAGGTCACAAGTTAAAAACTTTAAAGACGCTTTGGCAAGCTATGTAGATCGAGTTTCGAAGGAACAAGAAGTCGAATCTATTCACCATGAAAGGAATAATCCAATAGGTGTCACTTGCAATTTATTGCAAGTTGAACTGAAATTTTAATAAACTCATTTTTAGTTTAATAATTGAGTTCCTGGATTTTTATTCAACTCATCTTTGCTTAATTAATAAGTGATTTATTGTTGAACTTTTATTTATTTAAGTGTTGCGTTTAATTAATCTAGTTTCTAGAATTATTTATTGAAGCATGAGTTAAGTTTATTTAATTTTGCTTCTTAAATTAACTAGTTGCTGGAATAGTTAATGCATGAGTTTAGTTCATTTATTTAAGTTAATTATTTATTTTTGATATGTTTAATTAGTGTTTAATATGGTTAATAAGTTCATTTTAATGTTTTTATTGCAGGAGTTTTCTTTAGCACACAACCGTTATTCAAAGTTGTTACAACTTAAATGAAGTGACCTTTCAAATGCTATTTGAATATAAAAGAAGTAGCTATTACAAAAGGGCTTTAATACAACATTGAAGGAAGTTTTAAAGAGAATTTTATACTCTTTAAATTTTGGCAGCAACCCTTTAGCTACCTCTATTTTTGTTCTTTTAAAAAGAATAAATTAAGCATTCAAATCTTCATTAAGGAGCTGATGTCTATTCAGCTAGCCATGGGATAGCTCAAGAGTCATTTTTCAAGCTTTCATGGACATTCATTCAACTTATTTAAAGAGAATTCAGTGAAGGAGTTATTTGTTTCAAGAATGCCAAGAGTCTTGAACTTTAAATCGGCTTTTAAGTAGTACATTAAGTGAATGCTTGTGACTATTTGGCTACCCTATTTTAGCACTATAAATAGGTGTATTCAAATTTTGTATGTAACTTTTGGATGATTTTTGAATGAAACTCTATTCATTTGGTGAGAATTAATTTTCTCTGATTTTGTTAAAAGGCTTGTTGGCTTACCTACAAAGCTAGTGGCGTCAACCCGTTCTTTGTTTTATCCCGAACTTATCACTTTATCAAGTGTGGCGTTCAAACCCTATACCGAGGTTCCTATCTTTCTAGATAGCGGGTCGAGGTTTTGATTGAATTTTCTGTCCATATCTTTAAACGTATAAGTGTTGGGTCGACACGTATTAGTGTTGGTTCTTACTTGTTTCTTGGCCATTATTCTTCCATCATTTTTACTATTACCGAACACATCTATTTAGCCATTTTTCTGAACCTTTGATATTATAAAACAATATTTAGCCTATTTCACCAATTATACTTGTTAGCTATTCATTTGTTCCTTACTTCTTTGTAGACGATTGGGTGATTCTAATGACAACTCGACTCAACACCGAGGCAGATCATATCATTTGGTATTAGAGCCACTAAATGTGAAGTACGGACTTACGACGACAAGCTAGAATAGGTTTGTGAAGTGAAAAAAACATTCAAAAAAATTTGAAAAAAAAATTCAAGTTGTATTTGCAAGTTTCTTATTGAAATTAGAAGTGTTAAAAGAAAAAAACAAAAATTCAAAAAAAAAGTGTTGGAATTTTTTTTTCTTTTTATTGTAATCATCTTTTCTAATCCCCATCCACAAAGATTGATTTTCTACCCCCATCTCTTCTACCTCAATGCCACACTCAACCTGAATTTGTTTTTTTTTTTATTTTTTGTTCAGCCTACCCTATCTCTATTCATTATTCCCTTTGTTTCCCAAATTTGTGACTGACCCCTAAGCCTACGATTAAGCTTTGGCAAGTTTGCTTACAAAGTCAAGAGAAAAGGAGTGGAAAAAGGCACGAGAACGTGAGCACAATAGAGAGGAGGTAAAAACCAACATACGAGTGCAAACACGAGCGTGAGTGTTATCAATTTCTTTCTTTCTGAGTGAATATAAGGTTTGTTGTGAGGTTTCAATTGTTATCTTTCTTCAGTTTTGATTTGTTTTAATTTGTTTTATGTCACAAATTTCTAATCGAAATATGGATGAGAGATAAGAACGACAACCTATTCGAAATGTTTCGGACCTTAACCTTCAAGCCATACTTCGAGAGGTGGAGCGACTCTTTGATCAGAAGCTTGAGCGTATACAAAAAAGGTTTCACTTAGTTGAAGACAGAGCACGTCAGAGAAGGACACCTCAAAGTCCCCCTAAAAATCGTGGCCGACAACAACTTAATAAAGATGATCCGTTTGATCCTAGTGAGGCTGAAAGTGAAGAAGGGTCCAATGTGAGTGTTCAATGAAGGGAACAACAGAATCGTGGCCAAAGAGATCGAAGACAAGAAGATGATGATATAAAGAATATAAAGCTGTCAATACCTCCTTTTCAAGGCAAATCTGACCCTAAGGCGTACCTAGAGTGGGAGAAAAAGATTGAATTGGTATTTGATTGCCATAACTATTCTGAGAATAAGAAGGTAAAACTAGCCGTAATCGAGTTTTTTGATTACGCGATGATCTGGTGGGATCAATTCACCACTAGTCGAAGGCGCAACGGAGAAAGGCCTGTTACCACCTTTGTTAAAATGAAAGCGGCAATGTGACAGTGATTCATTCCTTCGTATTGTCATCGGGAACTTCATCAAAAACTCTAAAATCTTTCTCAAGGAACTAAGAGTGTATAAGATTATTACAAGGAGATGGAGGTGGCGATGATTCGTGCGAATGTGCAAGAAGACCGCGAGGCAACGATGGCTCGTTTTCTAGCTGGACTCAATCGTGATATTGCTAATGTAGTCAAACTTCAACATTATATTGAGGTGACGGACATGGTACACATGGCCATCAAAGTGGAAAAACAAATGAAGCGAAAAGGTGCTACCCGAGGTTATTCCACTACCCGAAGTTTAAGCCTTCAAGGAGTGAAGAACGAGCAACACCGGGGGAATATTTTCCATTTGAGATGCCAAATCCAAGGTAAAATTTGTAGTATTATCATTAATGGTGGAAGTTACACTAATATGGCAAGTACTTTCATGGTGGAGAAGTTAGGACTGACAACCACCAAACATCCAAGCCTGTACAAGCTTCAATGGCTCAACGACGGTGGTGAGCTTAAAGTCATGAAACAAGTCCTTGTTTCTTTCAAAATTGGAAAATATTCCGACGAAGTTCTATGCGATGTGGTGCCTATGCATGCGGGTTTTGCTGTTAGGGACGACCATGGCAATTCGACCAGAGAGTGGTTCATGATGGCTATACCAATAGGTATACCTTCAAGTATTGTGGCAAGAAAATGACACTTACACCATTAACCCCGAAGCAAGTATACGAGGACCAACTCAAACTCAAAACTTCTATAGGACAAATGCAAGAAAAAGAAAAGCAGAGTGCGAGTGGAAAATAGAATAAAAATGAGAGACCTAGAGGTAAAATTTTAAAAGAAAGTGAAAAGGAAGAAAAAGAAGAAAAAAATGGAGAAGAAAATAAATTGAGAAAATAAGTGTGTTTGCAAGTGCGAGTGATGTTCGGAGAGCATTCACTTTGAGGCAACCTGTATTTGTACTCATGTACAAAGAAATTTTGTTGAACACTAACAGGTTTCCCAAAGATCTACCTTCTTCTATGTTATCTCTTTTACAGGAATTCGAGGATGTTTTCCCGGATGAAGTGCCTAGTGGATTGCCTCCAATTCGAGGCATCGAGCGCCAAATTGACCTAGTGCCTGGAGCCGCACTTCCTAATCAGCCTGCTTATCGAACTAACTTGGAAGAAACCAAGGAGTTGCAAAAGTAAGTTTCTGAACTTATGGATAAGGGTTACATCTAAGAGAGTCTCAGTCTTCGTGCAGTGTCGATTCTACTTGTGCCCAAATAGGATCGTTCGTGGCAAATGTGTGTTGATTGCCGTGCCATCAACAGGATCACCGTCAAATATAGACATCCTATTCCTCGACTCAATGATATGCTTGACGAATTAAGTGGTGCCAAAATATTCACAAAGATAGATCTTAGGAGCGGCTACCATCAAATCCGAATGCGAGAAGGTGATGAATGGAAGACTGCCTTCAAGACCAAACACGGTTTGTACGAATAGTTGGTAATGCCATTTGGTCTTACAAATCCTCCTAGTACTTTTATGTGATTAATGAACTATGTGTTGCGTGCTTATATTGGAAAATTTTGTGTAGTATATTTTGATGATATCTTGATATACAGCAAGTCATTGGAAGAACACATTCAACATTTGCGGATGGTTGTAGAAACGTTACGACAAGAGGTACTCTATGCCAATTTTAAAAAGTGTTCATTTTGAACTAACAAAATTGTGTTTTTAGGTTTTTTCGTGGGTTCTGAAGGATTGGAAGTTGATCAAGAGAAAGTTCGAGTGATTCAAGAATGGCCGCGCCCGACTAGCATTAGCCAAATCTGAACTTTTCATAGGCTGGCTAGTTTCTACCGACGTTTTGTACCTAATTTTAGTACAATTACTGCACCATTGACAAGTGTTATTAAGAAAAATTCAGCATTTTATTGGACATATGAGCAAGAAAATTCATTGAATAGAATTAAGAAAATTCATTGAATAGAATTAAACAATGTCTTGTCCAAGCACCTTTATTAGCACTTCCTAAGTTTTCTAAAACCTTTGAAATCAAATGTGATGCTTCAGGTGTAGGAATTGGGGCTATGCTAACACAAGATGGAAAATCGATGGCATATTTCACCGAGAAGATATGTGGCGCTATTCTCAATTATCCCATGTATGATAAGGAAATGTATGCCTTAATTTGATCTCTTGAGACGTGGCATCATTATTTATGGCCGAAGGAGTTCGTGATTCACTCTGACCACGAAGCCCTAAAGTACATCAAGGGTCAACATAAGTTAAACAAACGCCATGCAAAGTGGATTGAATATCTTGAATCTTTCCTATATGTCATCAAGTATAAGAAAGGTAAAGAAAATATAGTGGCTGATGCCCTATCAAGGAGGTACACCTTATTATCTTATCTTGATTCTAAGCTACTTGGGTTTTCTTATTTGAAAGAATTGTATGTTGCTGATGATGACTTTTGTAATATTTTTGCTGCTTGTGAGAATGGATCTTTTGAGAAGTTTTATAGGTACGAGGGATTCCTTTTTATGGAAGGCAAGTTATGTATACCACAAGGCTCGATTCGAGAATTGCTTACGCAAGAGGTGCATAGTGGAGGTCTTATGGGCCACTTTGGTATAAGTAAGATACTATAAACCTTACAAGAACATTTTTATTGGCCGAGAACGTAAAGAGATGTTGCACGTGTCTGTGAGCGTTGTGTGACTTGCAAACGGGCCAAGTCCAAAATTCAACCACATGGTTTGTATATGCCATTGCCCATACCTGAATTTCCTTGGACGGATGTATCCATGGACTTTTTCCTTGGGTTACCACGAACAAAAATAGGAAAAGACTCTATATATGTCATAGTTGATATATTTTTGAAAATGTCTCACTTTATTGCATGTGCTAAGACTGATGATCCTGTTCATGTAGCTAATCTGTTCTTTAGGGAAGTTGTTCGTTTACATGGAATTCCTAGAACGATTGTATCTGATCGTGATGCAAAGTTTCTGAGCCATTTTTGGAGATCATTGTGGGGAAAGCTTGGAAAGAAGTTGTTATTTTTGACTACTTGTCATCCACAAACGGAGGTGGTAAACAGAGTATTGACTACTTTGTTGCGTGCCATCATCCGTAAAAATTTAAAGCCGTGGGAAGAATGTTTACCTCACATAGAATTTGCTTACAATCGTTCTGTCCACTCTGCTAATAAGTTTTCTCCTTTTGAAGTACTTTATGGCTTTAATCCATTAACTCCCCTTGATTTATTACCATTACCTAATTATCAATTTGTACATGTAGATGCCAAGAAAAAGGCCAAATATGTCAAGGACCTCCATCAAAAAGTGTGAACTAACATTGAAGCCTGAACCGAAAGCTATGTTCAAAAAGTGAACAAAGAAAGAAAATGAGTTATTTTTGAACCGAGTGATTGGGTTTGGGTTCATATGAGGAAAGAAAGATTTCCAGCCCAACGACGATCTAAGCTATTACCACGAGGAGATGGTCTATTCCAAGTTATTGAAAGGATCAATGAAAATTCATATCGACTTGACTTACCGGGTCAATATAACATTAGTGCAAGTTTTAATGTTGTTGATTTGTCTCCTTTTGATACAGGTTCTGACTTGAGGACAAGTCACCTTCAAGAGGGGGGAATGATACGACCTCAGCTTGGGATGTTGCTATTGAATCCATTAAGCTGCTACAAGGGTTTATAACTAGGTCACGAGCTAAAAAATTTAAAGATGCTTTGGCAACCTATGTGGATCGAGTTTGGGAGGAACAGGAAGCCGAATCTATTCATCATGAAAGGAATAATCCAATAGGCATCACTTGCAATTTATTGCAAGTTAAGCTGAAATTTTAATAAACTCATTTTTAGTTTAATAATTGAGTTCCTGGATATTTATTCAACTCATCTTTGCTTAATTAATAAGTGATTTATTGTTGAACCTTTATTTTAAGTTTTGCTTTTTATTAATCTAGTTTCTAGAATTATTTATTGAAGCATGAGTTAAGTTTATTTAATTTTGCTTCTTAAATTAACTAGTTGCTGGAATAGTTAATGCATGAGTTTAGTTCATTTATTTAAGTTAATTATTTATTTTGATATGTTTAATTAGTGTTTAATATGGTTAATAAAGTTCATTTTAATTTTTTTTATTGCAGGAGTTTTCTTTAGCACACAACTGTTATTCAAAGTTGTTACAACTTAAATGAAGTGACCTTTCAAGTGCTATTTGAATATAAAAGAAGTAGCTGTTACAAAAGGGCTTTAATACAACATTGAAGGAAGTTTTAAAGAGAATTTTATACTCTTTAAATTTTGGCACCAACCCTTTAGCTACCTTTATTTTTGTTCTTTTAAAAAGAATAAATTAAGCATTCAAATCTTCATTAAGGAGCTAATGTCTATTCAGCTAGCCATGGGACAGCTCAAGAGTCATTTTTCAAGCTTTCATGGACATTCATTCAGCTGAATTTAAGAGAATTCAGTGAAGTTATTTGTTTCAAGAATGCTAAGAGTCTTGAACTATAAATCAGCTTTTAATTAGTACATTAAGTGAATGCTTGTGATTATTTGGCTACCCTATTTTAGCACTATAAATAGGTGTATTCAGATTTTGTATGTAACTTTTGGATGATTTTTGAATGAAACTCTGTTCATTTGGTGAGAATTACTTTTCTTCGATTTTGTTCAATGGCTTGTTGGCTTATCTACAAGCTAGTGGCATCAACTCGTTCTTTGTTTTATCCTAAATTTATCACTTTATCAAGTGTGGCATTCAAACCCTATACCGAGGTTCCTATCTTTCTAGATAGCGGGTCGAGGTTTTGATTGAATTTTCTGTCCATCTATTTAAACGTATAAGTGTTGGGTCGACACTTATTAGTGTTGGTTCTTACTTGTTTCTTGAGCGGTTATTCTTCCATCATTTTGACTATACCGAACATATCTATTTAGCCATTTTTCTGAACCTTTGATATTATAAAACAATATTTAGCCTATTTCACCAATTATACTTGTCAGCTATTCATTTATTCTGTACTTATTCATAGATGATCATGCGATTCTAAATGCGACTTGACTCAACATCGAGGCGAATCGTATCAAAATCCAAGTTTCCGCAATCGTTTAGAACCTTAAGCTAAAATCAGTGACTTGGAAAAACTTGTGATCCTGTTCTGCATATGTCCTTATAAATTATTTAGTTGATTTCTTAATTAATTGTTTTCTCTTTTTGGAAACCTTAATGTGATGTGAATTCATCGAGAACAAGTCTTCTCCATGAACCGACTTAGACTCTTTCAAGATCCTCACTATCACTCGATTTAGGTGTTCCTTCCTATCATAATCAATTGATTTTATTTGTTGCTCTTGTAACACCCCAACCCCGGCCTAGGCATTATGGTCGAATCCAGAGATACCATAAAGAATGAGTTTTGAAAACAGAGATGTTTCGAGAAACCATTCCACTTTTTATAACTCGTATTCATTTATAATAATTACTGAAAACGTTATTTAATTAGTCGATTTACCAAAACATAATTTACAGCAAAAGTCTAAAATTATTAAATTTTTAAGAAAATAGTTCGAGTTTATAGAAAACCTTTGTTTTCATAAAACCACGATTTCAAACAAGCATTGCAGTAAAAAGGTCAGAACGCATCCAAAACAAAAATAAAAACCAATAGTTCGGAGAGTCTCAAAAATTACAAACTCTCAAATAAAAACCAGAAATATAAATAAAAACCATAATTGTTAAGTTTAAACAATTTATGGTTGAGTGGTCACCGCTGAGTCTCCATTGTACCGATCCGCCTACGTCTACTGATTACCTGAACAGAACAAACAAATAGATGTGAGTTTTCGTAAACTCAGTGTGTAACCCAGTAGAAGTAGACATGCATTACAAACAAATAAAACATACATGGTTAGATTCAGTTTCAGAATCGGACTAAAGTCCTTTACAATTATTGATACAGATACAGTGAGTCCTACCCCCATCCTCTACACACTATCTCCGACCATCCCATCACACCATGTGGGGTTAAAAACACCCACCCATCCCCACACACTATACAGTGTCGATGCTACACATCACAGATAATATGCAGTCGAGCTGTCAGAATATAGGCGAAAAGTCGCCATACAAATCACTTCCTCCACAAATACCAATCCCACCCCAAATACAGATACAAAATATAGATACAATATACAAATACAGAAATAATAGATTTAACATGCTTAACATGCTTGCTTAAATAGTATAGTTAGAAACACATTTAGTTTCCTACTAAAATAAGTCTTTGATTAGCCCATATCAACCCTACGGTAGGCCCACAATCAATCAGAACGACCTATACGACTCTAGGGAAAATTTCAAAATTATGGACCCATATGCCCATGTGGCTTGCTCGTATGGGCCCACAAGCTCGTGTGGCCCACATGTCCAACTTGGCCTTGCTGGTGTGGCCCACACGACCAGGCCCAAAACCCACATGCTAATGTGGCATGCCCGGGAAGGCCCACATGCCCGACTTTGCCTAGCTCGTGTGGCTCACACAGCCACACTCACGACACCACATGGTCCTGTCTTGTGCACGGCCATGCCTTCGTTGATCACACGATCGATCACATGGGTGTCCACATGTCCGTGTGACGTCGTCAGTCTCCACTTTCAACTTTCGTGAAAACTCATTTTTCACACATAAGGGGTACACACCTTTACGATTTTGATGCAAAAAATAATCGCAAGCCCTACGAACCCTAAAAACAGAATATCCACAACAAATTTAGCGAACAATTCACAAACCCCTCAAAACTAAACCGAATAATGCGTACTCTCTTACAGCCAACACACCCGTTCACTGGTATAGATTAGACCATTGAGAACAAACTACTGCGACCCACTTTTCCTACGTAAAAGATACAACAAAGCTTCAACCTTAAGAAATCAAATGATAAAAGAATGCAAACACAAGCCCACTTACCGATTACACCAAAACTAAGGGTTCGAAATGCACAAAAGCAAGGATTAGAGGCAGAGACAAAGAACGGAAGAAAAGAGTTTAATTTTTTATCAGAAAGTAAAAAAGAAGAACGTACAAAAGCAAGGATTAGGGATTTTTTTGTTTTGGAAGAAGAAGAACGTCAGGAAGAAAAAAGGGATTTTTGGGGAGAGAAAATAAAATAAGATAATTACCAAATATCAACCCCCCACTAACCACATAATCTCAACTTCCTCAGAATCTTAACACTACCGAAACACCAACACAAAATCAAGCAAAAGTAATACCCCCCACTCGCGTAGGGATTCGAAACTGGACCTCCAACACAACAACTCCTTACCACTCAAACTGGCAGACTCATTCTGATATGGATTAACAGACAATTTTATATAAGCCCACTCAACAAGGGTAGAGTTAGGATTTAGAAAAAAAACAAAATTTACAAATGTGGGACTTGAACCCAATGCCTCATACACACACCCAAAACAGTTAACCACCGAAGCAAATACACATTTTTGTCAGGGCATTACAAATCTACCCGCCTAAAAGAAATTTTACCTCGAAATTTACCTGATCCAAACAAATGAGGATACTGCTGACGCATCGAGTCCTCAAGTTCCCATGTGACTTCCTCAGTGTCATGATTCTGCCATAGAATCTCCACTAACAGTATGGACGTCCTCCTTAGAACCTTAACATCATGATCCAAAATCTGAACCAGCTCCTCCTCAAAAGTCAAGTCGGGTCTAACCTCGATCACCTCAATAGAGACAACGTGAGATGGATCAGACCGGTACCGCCTCAACATCGAGACGTGAAACACATCATGGATACTGTCCAACTCCAGAGGTAACTCTAACTGATACGCAACCAGTCCCACACGCTTCAGAATCTAATACGGTCCAATAAACCTAGGGCTCAACTTGCCCTTACGACCAAATCTTAGAACTTTCTTCCACGGAGAAACCTTAAGAAAAATGAAGTTACCCACAAAGTACTCAATATCTTTCCTCTTCAGATCTGTATAACACTTCTTTCGATCAAAAGCTGCCTTTAGACGATCCTAAATCAGTCTAATTTTATCTTTGGTCTCAGCGACCAAATCAAGACCCAAAACCCAACGCTTACCCAACTCAGTCCAACATAGCAGAGTACGACAGTTACGACCATACAAAGCCTCGTAAGATTTGTGCAAGTGTACACAGTCGTTATCAAGTAATAAGTAAGTATCGAGTTATCATCTCCACAGGGATTGTATTTGTGCTAAGTCACTTAATTTGTAAAATTATATTAACAATTTGGTAAATAAAAACACAATATAGTTGAGAAGTGGTGATTAAAATAGATTTTAGTAAATGTAATGAAACTAAATGCAATAATTCCTAATGTAAATTAGGGAAGTGGTGATTAAAATATATTAAACTAAATAAAATGATCCCTAATGCAAATTATGCTAAGTATCCAAACTATATGAATGAAATAGATTTTAGTAAAATTAAACACAATTTGAAACAATTATAATATAAATAAACTAGGACAATTACTTTAATTAAACTAAATTTATTATCAACATGGTTAATAACATCCGGAAAAACATTCCATGGCAACTTGATCTTTCATGAGTTTGGAAACCACATTAGGTCATTTCGAAATATTTTACTTAGTAAATACGCATTTTATTGATCCTCATTTACTAAGGGTTTCTTAGCATTCGTGTGAGGTAACAGGGATGTGTTAGGTTTGAAACAATTTAATCACACAAATCTAAAAACTATGTAGATAACACAGCTTGGTCAGGGTTGTTATGCAACCTTCAATTTAATCGGGCTAGGATCTCAATTGATCATGCACATTTCAATTATGTGTCCATTAGCCATCGTCTGGTTAGGATCACTCAGCTAATTCAGGTGCATTTCAATAACGAATGAATGAAATACAGACTTGATTTTAATTGAAAACATGATCGATTGAGGCACAAACATTATAAACATGAATCAAATAAATATTATTTAATCAAAGCAATCATCCTAGCTTAAATAAAATTAAGCTAACATTGTTGTAAATAAGAACAAAGAACACATAGCAAACATATTTATATTAAATTAAAGAAAAAGAAGATTAAACCCAATTCAGAGTGGCTGTCACCTAAGACTCTGACTGACAAGGCTCCTTCATTCCCTTGGTTTGCTCCATTGTTGATGGGTCTCCAAGGTGGCTGACCAAGGGTTCTTTAAGAGGCTTAATTGCTAAAATCTCTATGAAGAGATAGTGCTAGGTGTGGGAATTGAAGAGGCTAAGAGAATTTGGAGAAAATAGAGAATGATGCTTGAGGGATGATTGAGGGATGATGAATGAAGGAATGAAAGGGTCTTATTTATAGGCGATGAGAGGGGGATAGTTTGCTAAAAATAGGATTTTTCATCTTTTGAAGTATCTTCCATGGGTGGCCGGCCATAAATTGAGCAAGTTGAGCTGATTTTTCCTAATTTTTTGTTAATTTGAGTGCCACAACAACTCAAGACTGAGACTCGGTCAAGTGAAAATCTTCGGGTAAATCTCTAATTTCTTCAACTCTTCAAGGACCTTGTGCAATTAAACCAAAATATGGTTTATGGACAGCCATGTGCAGTCAAATTTTGGGGTTGACTTGGTCTCTATTTTGAACAGTCTTGTAATCCAACAAAGCTATCAGACCTTTCGAAAATAAATCAACAAGTTAGAGGACCAAAGAATAAATTTATCCAATTTAATTAATTAATTAAAAACCCAAATTATTAAATATAATTTTATATTTTATTATTTAATTTAATCATGCATGACCCACTTTATGTCTTAAAAAATATAATATATTCAAATTAATATAAAATAAGCCATTTATTGCATGAAAACTATATAATAAAGCATAAAATCACATTTTAATAATTTTTATGTCCTAATTTCATATTTTCACATATTTCATTAATTTATTAAATAATTACTTAGTTGTAACAACGGATTTAAGTAAAAAAGTGATAAATTACATAGGAAAAATCCTATATATTTTTTCGTTTATACACCCTAAACTTAAATCATTGCTCGTCTCGAGTAATGTTTATGCACAACAAAAGGTCTTGCTAAGGCAAAATTGCTAATTGTGTAAGCAGCATCAATCTTTGTCTGATAATCATGCATTAATAACTTCATGCTTATCAATCTTCTTTATTAACAAGTAATTCATATGCAAACATTCCTTAAGATTATACTAAGTTTCAAAATATGTCAACATGAATCATTGTTTGCATGTATGTCACAACCATAGATAACATTCTTCATTCAACATAATTTCCTATCAATCAAGCAAACAATCACAAGGCTTATTTATAATCTTAATATGTTGAACTTAGGACTTCCTCTCCACTAATGTAGGTGACATAATCATCAAATCAATAGGTGTTTCGTAAGGTTGTAATGGGGCTCAGTTAAAGGTAGGGATTTTAAGAGATGGGACATTTCGGTTTTAAAAAATTCTTAACCTTTAACTTTGTCTTGGTTTTCTTGTAATGCAACCTTTTTCTTTAAGTGAACCTTTGGAACACCCCCAAACTTATTTTGAACTCAAGCTCCTACATTTTTCCTTTTTGGAGACTGAGCAAACTTTTCTTAGCTCTTTTTTTTAAGCATGAGCACATACATATTTATGAAAATTTCCTCAAATTTTGATTCCCAAGAGAACTTTAGTTAAGATATGTGCACAAAATTAGGATACTTTTAAAAGATGATATCTTCCATATAATGTAGGTTCATTGCAAAAACAGACCTTTCAGCTTAAAATTACAGTTTCAAGGGTCTAATATCATAGGGTTGGCTTGAAAAGGCTCAAACAGTCCAAAGAAATAGTGCCTATATCATTTTAAATTTTTATGTCCCTAGGATTTCGCCTCAAGAAAGTTACTAAGTCAATTCTAAAGATATAAACCTTCATGCATGTCTAATCTCAAAAGAAACTAAGTTTTCATGGCAAACATTACTAAAGCTAAGATCATACAAGCATTCCATTCTTCATGATAACATACTTTCACTTAGATAAAATCATCATTCATACTTGCATATAAACTATCTCAGTAACAAAAAAAATATCTCTAAACATTCATTAGTTAAAACATACTTATGAAAGAAATAATTGAAGCATACTTGAAAAAAATTTAAAAGTTTGAGAAATTTATTTTCCTTACCCCCTTTAAAAAGAAGCAATATCCTCATTGCAAGAACAAAGTAATGAATGAAAACTGAACACCAGGTAGGGTTGTAAAGAAAGAGAGGTGAGTCATTAAGATTGCTTAAATACCAAGTCTTCCCTAATAACCCAATCTTCGACATGTTCATTCCCATTACCACATCACTTAGTCTTATTCTTTCTACAGAAGTGTTAAGTTTGTTCATGCTTGCTATGTTTTATTTTGCAGAAATTAAATCCTACTTATGAAAGAAATAAATTCCTAAAGACCTAAAAATAATTAAATAAATAATAGGACAAGAATCCCCCTTTTTATTTTTCTAACCTATTTCCCTTATCTTCTTTAGCTCCATCTCCACTTACATCGTCAGTATCTTCCGTCCATGTCTCAGGGATAGCATCTGGGAACTAAGGAACCAAAGTATTAGAGATATTCTTAAAACTATTTTGAATTGAGTCATCTCTAATTTTTGCATATTTCCAGTAAGTTTGTATTTGATTGTGCATGAACTTGCACATATCCATCAAAATTAACAACTCTGATTTCCTTGAAGTACTTGCAAAAGTCTGCATGGGAGTTGTATATTCATGTTCAACACTTAGCTTGACTGGTTCTTCTTCTGGCTCAACCCTTGGTTCAGAAATGCTCAGTTCCTTATCAGATTCTTCCTCTTCAGTGTCTGTGACAGAATTAGCTTCAGTTTCAGTTCCATCTATTGACTCCTCTATATCCAGATCTGTAACACCCCGAACCCGAAACCGACACCGGAGTCGAACACGAGGTGTTAACTGACTTTAACCCCTTATAAAATTTATTTTCCAGACACTGCCCAATCTGTGTACTAGTCGTTTTAAAAAAATCATATCTTGAGTTTCGTAACTCGAAAATCAGTTTCGTAATTTTTCCCAGAAACTAGACTCATGTGCCCATCTATGTATTTTTTTCTAGAATTTTTGGTTGGGCCAATTAGTACAGTTTATTAGTCAAAATCTCCCAAGTTGCAGGGGTCGACTACACTGACCTTTGACCATTACGACTTGAATATCTCCCTGCACGGGGCTTCAATACTGATGCCGTTTGTTTCTATGAAAACTAGACTCAGAGAGGAATCTGTACATATATGGTACGACCCCTAATTATCTCTGGTTAATTTGTAATGAATTTCCAAAGTCGGAGCAGGGAATCCAGAAACCGTTCTGGCCCTGTCCCACAAAAATCTGATTATCTCTTAATATACTGCCCATATGATCTTTTCGTTACTTCCTCATGAAAACAGACTCATCGAGCTTCGCTTATATAATTTATTCATCAATTAATTCCACTCCTACTATTTTTAGTGATTTTTCAATCTCATGACACTGCTGCTGCCAGCATCTGTTACGAAAGTAACTAGGTTCATTTCATGCCTACCCTTGATCCAACTCAATCGAACATTCGTGCCATTTTCGCATGGCTTAAAGTTTACATGCCAAAGTTCAAACACAACGTAATAGCTTATACATGCCAAAATGTTCTTCTAAGCCAACTAAGAAGAAAGTACCAAAACTTGCTATCCGGTGTGATGACTTCGATGACGGCCCGACCACGCAAAAATAGATGAGTCCAAGCAACCTATAATGGGTGACAAGGAAACACCGAGTGAGTTTATAACTCAGTAAGTCATAAGCTATGCACTACCATCCATCAATAACATTATCACAAGAGAAAACAAAATGGAACGAGGCTAATTACTCCATCCATTCCGAACCATACCATAGTTCCTCCAACCTATCAATTCAATTTCATATCAATTCATGCATTCACATTCCATATACTCATCAATAGGACATTGAAGCATTTTCATAAATCAATTTATTTTCGTTACAATCAAACGACTAAACGGCCTTTCACCCATCCTACGATAAATTTTATGTACGTGACTTCAAGTATATTTGTCACATAGGTTCAAACTTACCGAGCTCAACACCAAGTATAAGCATAGCACCTATTAGCCATGTAATCAAGACACTTACCCGATCCGCTGTCCGCGATCGACTCAATAGTGTCGCACACATAGTGTCCATAATGATTCACGAATGTATATCGAGTCCGCACACTCAGTGCTATATAATCAACTCGCACACTTAGTGCCACGTAATCAAATCGCACACTTAGTGCTACATAGTCAGACTCGCACACTTAGTGCCGCATGGTCAATTCGCACACTTAGTGCATCATATTCATTTCGCACACTTAGTGCAACATATTCATTTCGCACACTTAGTGCAACATAGTCGAATCGCACACTTAGTGCTGTACAATTTAATCCCGCGCACTTAGCGCCAATCTCATGGTCATAAATGGTTATCCCGCACGTTTAGTGCCGAGATCAACAACTCGGTACATCTTACCTCTTTTCTTTCATTCAACAATTTCATCATCATATACGTACATGCATATATATATATGTATATTTATTCATTCCATTCAGCATCAATACATACACATTATGACCATTTGAAATAATACCAACTACATGCTTAATGACTTACCTCGTGTTGGGTAAGACGGTTCCAACTCGGCTACTCGATAACCTTTTCTTTGCCTTTGCTCGATTCACCTCCTTTAACTCCTTGAGCCAAATCAATAATTTAAAATAGTCATTAATCGACTATTCAAGTATTACTTTCAGAATAATATATATATTGATTTGACTTTCACACACATAGATTATAGTAAGCTTTATAATAGTCAATAAATAACTCATTGGCAAATTTTCATTAATGTTTACAACAAAATCACATATTCACTACGAGCTGTTTTCCTGAGCAGTAGTCGCTAAATTGTTTATAACTGGAGCTACAAAACTCCAAATCACTAGCCGTTAATTTTCCCTGAATATAGACTCGTATATCTTCCATCCATAAAATTTTCAGAATTTTTGGCTTGGCCAATCAATACCAGATTTTTCTTAAAGTTTCCCCTGTTTCACTGTTTGACTATTCTGACCACTCTTCACTACGAATCAAATTTCTCATTTTACAGAATTCAAAATGTGTTGTATTTGATCTCATTTGAAACTAGACTCATTAAGGAGTCTAAGCATATAAAATTTATCTTATAATCATTTTTGTACAATTTATAATGATTTTCTAAAAACGGAACAGGGAATCTAGTAGTCATTTTGACTCAGCCCCACAATACTTCAAATATCTCAAGATCGGTAACTCTTTTGTTTTCATAGTTTCTTTTGTAAGAAAATAGACTCTTCAAGCTTTAATGGCATAATTCACTCAGCTTCTAATTCAACTCCTACAAATTATGGCGATTTTCCAAAATCACCTTACTGCTGCTGTCCCCAAACAGATTATTACCGAATCAAATACTAACATTAGCATTTCACCTTAATAGCTAGCTTGCCAAGCCTTAATTTAACATATTTTCATTCAATTTAGTCTAATAACGCATAAATGGGTAAATTACATTTTTACCCCTAATATTTCGCACTTTCACAATTTAGTCTTTATTCCACAAAACACAAAATACACAAAGTTTGGTCACACTCCTTAAGGGCCGAATCTTCCTAGTGCCCATATAAGTCCATACATCTCATTTATTTCACCTTTGAGTCCTTCAAAAATTTGTTTTTGTAATTTAGCCCTAACTACTCAAAATCACCAAAAACTTCAACACAAAACATATTAATCTTTAACATATCTTTCACTTTTCATCAACAACTATCAAAAAGCTCAAGCACTCATCAATGGCAAAACACAAAATCATCATCAATCCACAAAATTGAACCATGGGTTTTTAGAACTCAAGTCAACTACTAAAACATGCATGCATCTCAAGAACAACATCAAACATACCTTAGTCTAGCAACCCACCATAGCCGATTTTCTCAAGCTCTTCCCCTTCCTTTCTTTCCTCTATTCGGCCAAAGGTGTTCAAGAATGAACACACATTTTTTTTTGTTTTCTTTCCTCAACTCACGGCAACAAGGGGGGGTATGGATGAGACCATTTTTTTTTCATCACCCTTCCTTTTCATTGTTTAATTCCTTTCTTTAATTTATTTTAATTATCATGCTTAATATTTTATTTTCCTCACCATACATCACTAACACAACATGTTGGTGACATGTTTCCACCCATAGCATGGCCGGCCACTACATATTAGGGAGGGGGAATTTGACATGCAAGTCCCCTTTTTCTTCCACATGCACTAATAGGTCCTCATGCATTGACCTATCACATTTTAAAATTTTCTCATATAAGTCCTATTGACTAAATTCGCATGCAATCGACTAAATCGAAGCTTGAAATTTTCACACATTCATTATTACATATTCTAGATAATAAACATCACATTCAAACCTTTCGGTGACTCGGTTTAGCGGTCCCGAAACCACTTCCCGACTAGGGTCAATTTTGGGCTGTCACAACTCTCCCCCACTTAAGAAATTTTTGTCCCCGAAAATCTTACCGGTAAATAGGTTTGGATATCGTTCTTTCATCGAGCTCTCGGTTTCCCAAGTAGCTTCCTCGATCCCGTGTTCGAGCCATAACACCTTTACTTTCTGTTCGGCATCTTCAATCAAATCAACTCTGAAAATTTTACTTTCACCAAGCTCAGTCCAAAACAATGGTGTGCGGCATTTACGCCCGTACAAAGCCTCGTAAGGTGTCATCTTAATACTTGATTGAAAACTATTGTTGTAAGCGAATTCAATCAAAGGTAAATACCGTTCCCATGAACTACTAAACTCGAGGATGCAACATCTCAACATATCCTCAAGCATCTGAATTATCCGCTCGGATTGACCATCGGTTTGGGGGTGAAAAGCGGTGCTAAAATGCAGCTTGGTACCCAAAGCTTCTTGCAATTTCTCCCAAAATCGCGAGGTGAATCTCGGATCTCTATCCGACACGATAGAAATAGGTACTCCATGTAATCTCACAATCTGTGAAACATACAATTCGGCTAGTTTATCTAATGAAAAATCCGTACGCACGGGGATAAAGTGAGCCGACTTAGTCAGCCTATCAACAACAACCCAAATCGCATCCTTCTTACTTGCTGACAATGGCAGTCCGGACACAAAGTCCATTGTGACTCGATCCCATTTCCACTCGGGTATCATGATCGGCTAAAGTAACCCTGAAGGCATTTGATGTTCCGCTTTCACTTGTTGACATATTAAACATCTCGAAACAAAGTCAGAGATGTCTCGTTTCATACCATGCCACCCAAAACCGACGTTTCAAGTCGTTGTACATTTTCGTGCTCCCCGGGTGAATTGACATTCGGCTACAATGGGCTTCGTTCAGGATCATCGGAATGAGTTCCGAATTCCTTGGAACGCACAAACGACTTCTAAACCTCAAACAACCATCATCATCAATCTGAAACTCCGATTCCTTGTTCGGAACACACTCAGCTCGTTTTGCAACCAATTCATCATCGACTTTCTGAGCTTCACGAATTTGATGAGTCAATAATGGTTTGGCTTTTAATTCAGCTACTAACACATTGTCAGGTAGAACAGACAAGTGTACATTCATCGCTCGCAAAGCAAACAGTGATTTCCGGCTTAAGGCGTCCGCAACCACATTAGCCTTTCCCGGGTGGTAATCAATGACAAGCTCGTAATCTTTCAACAACTCAAGCCAACGTCTTTGTCGCAGATTCAAGTCTCGTTGAGTCATCAAATATTTGAGACTTTTGTGATCCGAAAACACATGGCACTTCTCGCCAAACAAATAGTGTCGCCATATTTTTAATGCAAACACAATGGTGGCTAGTTCGAGATCATGGGTCGGATAATTTCTCTCGTGTAGCTTCAATTGTCTTGACGCATAGGCCACAACTCGACCTTCTTGCATCAATACGCAACCCAACCCAAGTAGGGATGCGTCACTATAAATGACAAACTCTTTACCCGATTCGGGTTGCACCAAAATTGGAGCTTTAGTCAGATGAGTTTTCAGTTGATCGAAGCTTTTCTGACATTTCTCCGTCCATTCAAACTTAACATCCTTCTGAAGTAGCTTTGTCATTGGTGTGGCTATCATCGAGAAACCTTTGACAAATCGTCGGTAATAACCGGCGAGCCCTAGAAAGCTCCGGACTTCAGTAACATTTCTCGGAGGCTTCCAGTTAAGCATGGCTGAAATTTTGCTCGGGTCAACTCGAATACCCGATGCGGATACCACATGACCCAAGAAGCTAACCTCTCTTAACCAGAACTCACACTTACTGAACTTAGCATATAACTGCTTATCCCGCAAAATTTGCAACACTTGCCTCAGATGCTCAGCATGTTCGGTCTCATCTCTTGAATAGACCAAGATGTCATCAATAAACACAACTACGAACCGATCCAAATACGGCCTGAAGATCCGATTCATCAAATCTATAAACACCGCAGGGGCATTAGTGAGCCCAAACGGCATCACTAAGAACTCGTAGTGACCGTACCTCGTTCTGAAAGCAGTTTTGGGTACGTCTGAATCTCGAATCCGCAACTGATAATAACCCGATCTCAAATCTATCTTTGAAAACACCGATGCTCCCTTTAATTGATCGAACAGATCATCAATACGCGGTAACGGATACTTATTCTTTATCGTCACTTTATTCAGTTGACGATAATCAATGCACAACCTCATGGTTCCGTCCTTCTTTTTCACGAATAATACTGGTGCACCCCAAGGTGAGAAACTCGGTCGAGCGAAACCTCCATCCGTCAATTCTTGCAACTGAGCTTTCAACTCTTTTAACTCGGTTAGTGCCATACCATACGGAGTGATCGAAATAGGCGGAGTTCCAGGTACAAGCTCAATACCAAACTCTACCTCCCGAACAGGTGGCAAACCCGGTAACTCTTCAGGAAAAACATCCGGGTATTCACAACCACCCGTACCGATTCAGGTTTCTTTTCTAACTCCTTGTCATCAAGTACATACGCGAGGTACGCTTCGCACCCTTTCCTTACATATTTCTGGGCCAACATTGCCGATATTACAGCTGGCAACCCCCCTTAAGTCCGCAGACTCAACTCGGATTATTTCGTTATTTGCGCACCTCAAATCGATAGTCTTGCTTTTGCAATTCACAACCGCATCATGCGCGGTTAACCAATCCAAACCAAGAATAACATCAAACTCGTCGAACGGCAAAAGCATCAAATCGGCCGAAAAACAGGATTCTCGGATTATTAGAGGGCATCTCTTACACACTTTATCAACAAGTACGCATTGACCCAAAGGGTTTGATACTCGAATTACGAGCTCAGTAGACTCAACAGGTAGAGTCTTACTGGTTGCTAAGGTTTCGCATACATATGAATGAGTAGAACCAGGGTCAATCAATGCAATCACATTAGTATCAAAGAGAGTGAAGGTACCAGTGATGACGTCGGGGGAGGATGCCTCCTCTCGTGCGCGAATGGCATATGCTCTAGCAAGAGTACGGTTCTCGGCTCGATCGGCCGTATCAGAAGCCCCCCTCTGACTACCACCCCTGCCTCCTAAAATTCTCGGTGGTCTACCTCTAGATGTCACTCCACTAGGTCTTGCACCTTGAATCTTATTCTTCTCATCCAGCTCCGTGCAATCTCTAATGAGGTGGTCCTTCGAACCGCATCCGTAACAGACCCTGCTAGTAGACTTGCCCCAACATTCACCTAGGTGTCGTCTTCCACATTGGGGACATTCAGGTTTCTCGTGACGATTATTGCCCACACTAGCTACCGAAGTAGCTCGGGAGCCCATCGATGGTCTTGCCCTGATGGAAATTCCCGCAGTCGCCCTCGACTTCTTAATGTCCTCCCTGAACTTCTTTACAGCTGAGAACGGAGCTTTACCCGTCGATCTCTTACGATAATCTCTAGCTTCAAATTCAGCCTTCCTCTTCTCCTTTCCAAGTTCTTCCGCCTTGCAGGCTCATTCGACTAGTGTTACGAATTCTTTTATTTCCAAAATACCCATTAGTAGCTTTAAATCTTCACTCAATCCTTCCTCGAATCTTTTGCACATAGCAACCTCGTCAGCTACACACTCCTGGGCATACCTACTGAGTCTTACGAATTCATGTTCGTATTCAGATACAGTCATACGGCCTTGCTTGAGTTCCAAGAACTCCTTACGCTTCTGATCAATGAACCGTTGGCTAATAAATTTCTTCCGGAATTCCATTTGAAAGAAGTCCCAAGTTACTCGCTCGTTCGGGACTATGGAAATCAAGGTCCTCCACCAATAGTAGGCTGAGTCTCGCAACAAAGATACAGCACATTTTAGACATTCGTCGGGTGTGCATGACATTTCATCGAACACCCGAATGGTGTTATCAAGCCAGAACTCGGCCCTTTCGGCATCATCAGTTACTATGGCCTTGAACTCCTCGGCCCCACGCTTCCTAATCAAGTCTACAGGTGGCTTACTCAGCCTCACAGGATCAGCGACTGATGGCATTACAGGCTCTTGGGGTGGATTATTCAAATTTGGGAATTGTTGGACAGCCGGGTTGGTTCGGGCATATTGCGCGACCCACTCATTCATCATGGTAAAGAAGGCTTGTTTAGCCCCCTCACCTTGATTATTCGCAGATGACTGAGGTTCAACAGGCGGCGTCCCTTGTGCAGGAGCAGCCGCTACGCTCTCAACGTCATCCGCTAGGGTTCTTTCTTCACCGGGGTCCATTTACTAATCAAAGCAAAAACATTTCAACCGTCGGAAGTCATCACACATTTAAACATTAACATTCGGGATGTATAGCTAGACTCATACGCGCCATAGTAGTCCTAGAACCGACTAAACCATGGCTCTGATACCAATAAAATGTAACACCCCGAACCCGAAACCGACACCGGAGTCGAACACGAGGTGTTACCTGACTTTAACCTCTTATAAAATTTATTTTCCAGACACTGCCCAATCTATGTACTAGTCGTTTTAAAAAAATCATATCTTGAGTTTCGTAACTCGAAAATCAGTTTCGTAATTTTTCCCAGAAACTAGACTCATGTGCCCATCTATGTATTTTTTTCTAGAATTTTTGGTTGGGCCAATTAGTACAGTTTATTAGTCAAAATCTCCCAAGTTGCAGGGGTCGACTACACTGACCTTTGCCCATTACGACTTGAATATCTCCCTGCACGGGGCTTCAATACTGATGCCGTTTGTTTCTATGAAAACTAGACTCAGAGAGGAATCTGTACATATATGGTACGACCCCTAATTATCTCTGGTTAATTTGTAATGAATTTCCAAAGTCGGAGCAGGGAATCCAGAAACCGTTCTCGCCCTGTCCCACAAAAATCTGATTATCTCTTAATATACTGCCCATATGATCTTTTCGTTACTTCCTCATGAAAACAGACTCATCGAGCTTCGCTTATATAATTTATTCATCAATTAATTCCACTCCTACTATTTTTAGTGATTTTTCAATCTCATGACACTGCTGCTGCCAGCATCTGTTACGAAAGTAACTAGGTTCATTTCATGCCTACCCTTGATCCAACTCAATCGAACATTCGTGCCATTTTCGCATGGCTTAAAGTTTACATGCCAAAGTTCAAACACAACGTAATAGCTTATACATGCCAAAATGTTCTTCTAAGCCAACTAAGAAGAAAGTACCAAAACTTGCTATCCGGTGTGATGACTTCGATGACGGCCCAACCACGCAAAAATAGATGAGTCCAAGCAACCTATAATGGGTGACAAGGAAACACCGAGTGAGTTTATAACTCAGTAAGTCATAAGCTATGCACTACCATCCATCAATAACATTATCACAAGAGAAAACAAAATGGAACGAGGCTAATTACTCCATCCATTCCGAACCATACCATAGTTCCTCCAACCTATCAATTCAATTTCATATCAATTCATGCATTCACATTCCATATACTCATCAATAGGACATTGAAGCATTTTCATAAATCAATTTATTTTCGTTACAATCAAACGACTAAACGGCCTTTCACCCATCTTACGATAAATTTTATGTACGTGACTTCAAGTATATTTGTCACATAGGTTCAAACTTACCGAGCTCAACACCAAGTATAAGCATAGCACCTATTAGCCATGTAATCAAGACACTTACCTGATCCGCTGTCCGCGATCAACTCAATAGTGTCGCACACATAGTGTCCATAATGATTCACGAATGTATATCGAGTCCGCACACTCAGTGCTATATAATCAACTCGCACACTTAGTGCCACGTAATCAAATCGCACACTTAGTGCTACATAGTCAGACTCGCACACTTAGTGCCGCATGGTCAATTCGCACACTTAGTGCATCATATTCATTTCGCACACTTAGTGCAACATATTCATTTCGCACACTTAGTGCAACATAGTCGAATCGCACACTTAGTGCTGTACAATTTAATCCCGCGCACTTAGCGCCAATCTCATGGTCATAAATGGTTATCCCGCACGTTTAGTGCCGAGATCAACAACTCGGTACATCTTACCTCTTTTCTTTCATTCAACAATTTCATCATCACATACGTACATGCATATATATATATATGTATATTTATTCATTCCATTCAGCATCAATACATACACATTATGACCATTTGAAATAATACCAACTACATGCTTAATGACTTACCTCGTGTTGGGTAAGACGGTTCCAACTCGGCTACTCGATAACCTTTTCTTTGCCTTTGCTCGATTCACCTCCTTTAACTCCTTGAGCCAAATCAATAATTTAAAATAGTCATTAATCGACTATTCAAGTATTACTTTCAGAATAATATATATATTGATTTGACTTTCACACACATAGATTATAGTAAGCTTTATAATAGTCAATAAATAACTCATTGGCAAATTTTCATTAATGTTTACAACAAAATCACATATTCACTACGAGCTGTTTTCCTGAGCAGTAGTCGCTAAATTGTTTATAACTGGAGCTACAAAACTCCAAATCACTAGCCGTTAATTTTCCCTGAATATAGACTCGTATATCTTCCATCCATAAAATTTTCAGAATTTTTGGCTTGGCCAATCAATACCAGATTTTTCTTAAAGTTTCCCCTGTTTCACTGTTTGACTATTCTGACCACTCTTCACTACGAATCAAATTTCTCATTTTACAGAATTCAAAATGTGTTGTATTTGATCTCATTTGAAACTAGACTCATTAAGGAGTCTAAGCATATAAAATTTATCTTATAATCATTTTTGTACAATTTATAATGATTTTCTAAAAACGGAACAGGGAATCTAGTAGTCATTTTGACTCAGCCCCACAATACTTCAAATATCTCAAGATCGGTAACTCTTTTGTTTTCATAGTTTCTTTTGTAAGAAAATAGACTCTTCAAGCTTTAATGGCATAATTCACTCAGCTTCTAATTCAACTCCTACAAATTATGGCGATTTTCCAAAATCACCTTACTGCTGCTGTCCCCAAACAGATTATTACCGAATCAAATACTAACATTAGCATTTCACCTTAATAGCTAGCTTGCCAAGCCTTAATTTAACATATTTTCATTCAATTTAGTCTAATAACGCATAAATGGGTAAATTACATTTTTACCCCTAATATTTCGCACTTTCACAATTTAGTCTTTATTCCACAAAACACAAAATACACAAAGTTTGGTCACACTCCTTAAGGGCCGAATCTTCCTAGTGCCCATATAAGTCCATACATCTCATTTATTTCACCTTTGAGTCCTTCAAAAATTTGTTTTTGTAATTTAGCCCTAACTACTCAAAATCACCAAAAACTTCAACACAAAACATATTAATCTTTAACATATCTTTCACTTTTCATCAACAACTATCAAAAAGCTCAAGCACTCATCAATGGCAAAACACAAAATCATCATCAATCCACAAAATTGAACCATGGGTTTTTAGAACTCAAGTCAACTACTAGAACATGCATGCATCTCAAGAACAACATCAAACATACCTTAGTCTAGCAACCCACCATAGCCGATTTTCTCAAGCTCTTCCCCTTCCTTTCTTTCCTCTATTCGGCCAAAGGTGTTCAAGAATGAACACACATTTTTTTTTGTTTTCTTTCCTCAACTCACGGCAACAAGGGGGGGGTATGGATGAGACCATTTTTTTTTTCATCACCCTTCCTTTTCATTGTTTAATTCCTTTCTTTAATTTATTTTAATTATCATGCTTAATATTTTATTTTCCTCACCATACATCACTAACACAACATGTTGGTGACATGTTTCCACCCATAGCATGGCCGGCCACTACATATTAGGGAGGGGGAATTTGACATGCAAGTCCCCTTTTTCTTCCACATGCACTAATAGGTCCTCATGCATTGACCTATCACATTTTAAAATTTTCTCATATAAATCCTATTGACTAAATTCGCATGCAATCGACTAAATCGAAGCTTGAAATTTTCACACATTCATTATTACATATTCTAGATAATAAACATCACATTCAAACCTTTCGGTGACTCGGTTTAGCGGTCCCGAAACCACTTCCCGACTAGGGTCAATTTTGGGCTGTCACAAGATCAGTTGGCTCTTCTTTCTCGCCTTGATTCAGTTCAAGCACCCTCTCTACTAATCTTTCAATATCATAATCTGTAATGCATCCTTGAACATACTGCCCCTTAAGATTTGCTTCTGTTTTAACACGAGCCTTTAAGCAAAGTGAAGTAATTAATGATGGGAAGTAATCACTTCCTGCCTTCTTTTTAGCACAATTGTGAATCTCCTTGAAGATAATTTCCCCAACATTAATGGATTTTTTTGTCAAAATTGCATATAACAAAAGCATCCATTCCATCGATATGGTGGAACTATGTGAGATAGGCATAAAACTATAGTGAACGAAATAAAACCATACCTTTGCTACTGGTTTTAAGTTGTCTCTTCGACAAGAATGGCTCCCATACTTTCTTATAATCCATTGGGATCCAGGATTTGTCACAACATCAAGCACTTGTGAAAAAAATCCCAATTGATATTGTTCATCATAGGGTAGTACTTATCTTCTTCAACATTAGGTAAATTAAATAAATCATTGATGGACTTAGAAGTAAGAGGTACCTTTTTCTTTTGAATGATGACTTCAATAGCATCTTGCGTAGTCAAACTAGCATAGAATTCTCGAACTAGTTCATCATCGGGAAGTGAACGAGCATTACAAAATCATTCCCACTTGAGAGCATTGATTTTCTTTTTAATCGGTATAAAGACAACCATCAAATCATTACTGTTCAAGTCAAAACTGTTTTTCGGCATCATATGTTGATGCTTGAAGATTGAATCAAATCTCTCTTTCACTTCTTCATTGATCAAAATCGGGTTTCCAAAAGTAGTCTTTGAAGATCTGGTTCTTTTACGAGACATGGTATCTTTTCCTAAAAATTCGACAAAGTTTCTGCACAAAAAAGAAAAGAGAAATCGGTAAAGTGGGTAGAACTTGCTATGGAAAAAATCTTACGACAGCAAGGATGGTGCGGCAGTGACGATGATATGCGACAGCAACGGTGGTGCTTCGGCAATCTCTTTATGGCGGTAATAGGGAATTTCAGCAAAAAAGGGAAGAAAACTAGGGTTCCTTCCAGGATTTTAGGTTGAGGACACAAAAGGGAGATTTAAGAATTTTTAGGGTGTAAGCAAATTACTTTGAGGGATATGAGAAATAGTAAAATGGAGTGGGGTTTATATAGGGAAAAATTAGGGCAACATGTAGCAAAAATTTAGCTACATTAGGGTTACTTGGGTGGCAAGCAATGGGTGTGACGACAAGGCATGGATTTTTCCCTCAAACTCAGACTGTATCTTATTAAAAAAACTTATTAGTACTTGGGCCAAATTTGACCCCCATTTATTAATATAAAAATTTAAAATTTAAATAGAACAAATGAAATTTAAAAATTTTAAGTCTTAATTAGAAAATTTCTTTTTAACAAATTACATTAAATTAATTCCCAGGAAAGGTTGGAGGGGTCACAGCAGTCCCGCTTAAGTTCCAATCTCCTTAGACAGAATTAATTCAATGTAATAATTTAAGAAAATAAGTTCTAATTATTTATTTATATACAAACTGAGTTCATGAAAAATTAAGGGTCTGCTAATTTGAGCGAGGATTCAATTCGCTCAACTTCACCATCCTAGTAGTGTTTGAGACGTTGACCATTAACTTTAAACGTACCTCCATAATTGTTGTATAATTCAATAGCTCCAAACGGATAAACTCGGTAGATGGTATAAGGTCCTTTCTATCGGGATTTAAGCTTCCCAGGAAAGAACTTCAACCTTGAATTAAACAACAAAACCTTCTGTCCCTATTTAAACTCACGAGGTTGTATATGACTATTGTAATACCCAATTTGCCCTACCCAATTTTAAATAAAAATAGAACCAAATTTTAAATAGGCCACAGTCCAAATTACAATGGGCTCAAGTGGCCCAAACACTAAACCCAATTAGCCTAAACCTAAGCCCAATACCCTTGCCCAACTAGCCTAAACCAGAAGTCAGAAACCCTAACAGCTCCAGCGCCGCAGGCACCAGAGCTTTCCCTCGGCCTCACGCGCACCTCCGTACGTGCCACATCCACCCTCTGTACGCCGTACCTACAAGAAGGACAAACAAACACAAGTAGCAAAACGGACCAACAACACACAAAGAAGAAAAAAAAGAAAAGAAGAAAACAAAAAAGAATGACAGATTTTGATTTTTCTTTTTTTTTGATGATTTTTATTCTGTATCTTTTCGGTATATAAACCGATGGAAAATATAATAGAATGGGAGAGATAATATCAATATAGTGAAATTAAAAAAAATCAAAAAGCAATAAAAAAAGGCAAAAGTTCAAAAAGGTGATTGTTTTATTGATTTGTTGATTTTTTTTTCGTTTTCTGTCGGGATTTTGAAGCTTTGATTTCAGTTAATCCTGTCAAAGAAAAGAAAAGGAAAGGAAGAGAGGTTCTTACCATCGTGAGCACACCGTCGGGGCTCCATTCACTCCGTCCGAAATTGGAGTTGGAAGGGTTCTCTGGGTTGTGGCGCCAGAAAGAAAGAAGGATGAATCTTACCTTTACAAGCGCATCGACGGAGCCCTCGTCTACTCTGCCCAAATCGGAGTTTAGATGGGGGTTTCATGATTGAAACGGCGAAAGAGGAGAGGGGAGAGATAAAGTTTTTTTTTGCTGTGTTTTAATGGCAGATCAACCTCATTTAGGGTTTCAAAGTTATTTCTTATGGGGTGTTTAAACGACGCCGTTTGGAACCTGAATCAGTGGCTCCCAAAACGGCGTCGTATTACCCAGCAACCCACGCGCGACCCGGCCCGCTCCATAAGGGATCCACGCGTTATTGGTTAAATGGGTTATTTGTCCCTCTAGTCCCTCTGCATTGGAAATGTATTCCAATTTGGCCCGTGTCAAGGCACTACGTTTTGAGGGAAGGGAATACTTCCTATTTGGCCCTCATGTTATTCGAGCTTTGTAATTTGGTCCTTAGCTTTTATTTATTTCAGATTGACCCCTAAATTTCCGTTTTAATTCCAAATTAGCCCATTGTTTTATTAATTAGTTTAATATTAATTTATTATTATTATTTGTTATTTTTATTGACATTATTGTTACATTTGGTTACATTTTCGATAACTTATTTTTTTACATATATATTACTTTATCATGCACTATTATTTTTAAATTCTCTTATTTTATTATTATCATACATTATTATTTTTACTTTGTGATGAATTATTTTTTATTAATCCAATATAATATATTTTTAATAACTTTTATTTGATAGTATGCTTTTAAAAGCTGTTTTTTAACTATTTCTCTACATGTAGTCATCCTCTTTTTTTTAAAAAAAAACCCCTATTTTATATATTCCGTTTATTTCAAATTCTTTATATATATATTATTGTGTATATATTATCATCTTTATTATTATTAATTTTTTTTCTCATGTATTACTTATTTAAATTAACATATGTATATAATTTTATGTATTTTGATATAATATTTATTTTTAAATTTATTGGGATACCATTATTTTATGAAGTATTTTTTTAACTATATTTTTAATTTATTTTAAACTTTCATGTATATGTATTATTTTAAACTTATTTTATTGTATAATTTCCCTTCTGTCATGTTGCTTTTTTTTGTTATTTAAAAAGTTTTTAGATTTTATTTAATTCGCTTGGTACTTTTTTAAGATTAACCTTTTAATTCATTTTTCTTGCTAATATGGATGTCAGTATTTGCATAATGTATGATGTAAAATTGTTGCTCTTATGTATATGATATTGTTTATTCGTATATATTGAACCTTTGTTATTCATTAGTGTATAATCTAGTTTATGAATTATCATTTCGCGTTGTATATTATTATTCAATCGTTTTTATTCATTCAAAAGATTACAAATGACAAAGCCATTTCATACAAAAGTTTCCAAAGATAACGCAAAGTTCGGTATTTGGGATCTTCGAAAGAATTGAGCCCTAATGTATTGGGTTCCAATTTTCCTCGTCGAATCTAAATAATCCAAAATTTTCTTTAATCAAAACACATAAATAAAAACTCATTCTCGAGAATTCGATACGTCGTGTCCTAATGTATTGGATGTGACATATCATTTTTTCAAAATGAACATTTTAAAAAAATAATAAGGGTTATATTCAATGCTAGATATTTTGAGAAATTGTGCCCTAACTATAGGGTTTCAATTTTTCATCTAACTTAAAGCAATTGAATATCCCTTTTTAACTTCACCGCAAGGGTTTTGAAAATCAAAAGACAAGCTTATTCTCGAGGACTAAAAATGTTGTGTCCTAATGTATTGGGCATGACATTTTATTACTCTGAGACGAGAAGTTCTTCAGCATTCGTCTCAATTTATCCAAGCATCTTTTATAAAATTAACATTAATAAAAAAGGAAGGATCGTATTTTAAAATCTTTTCAAAATTTCGACACTAAGACATTAAACAATCAATTCAGTACCAATTTTGGGCGTCACGAGGGTGCTAACCCTTCTTCGTGCGTAACCAACTCCTGAACCTTTTTTCTCAAAATTCGCAGACCTAAAATTATTTTAAAGGTGATCCGATCACACCTTAATAAAAGATCGGTGGCGACCCCAATTTTCATTTTTAAGTCAACCTACTTTTTTTTCTTGTTTTCAAAAAAGGTGGTTTCGACAGCTTGGTGACTCCACTGGGGAACTAGAGAGTCAAGTCGTAAAATTGATTTTTTTGTCTTATGGTTGAAAATTGAAAATTTGATTTGAAAAATACGATCCCTTTCACTGCATTTATTTGTGGTATGATTATTGTAAATTGATTTTTATATCTTGGCATCATATTTCATAAAGACTATTTAGTCTTACCCTTTTTAAGTGGGAGTGAGAAGCTACTCCTTCGTGAGGTTTTCACCTTCGTGCAGGATAGTGGATCACTTTCAGAATACATCTATACCTATGTCTTCGTGAGATTTTCATCTCCGTGTAGCCATAGGGAAATGTATTCCCCTGAACCGAACTCAGTCTGTATGAGCCTATAATGGGTAAGGATCGAGGAATCTGCTAGTTCGAGTACCTTGACTTTAGAGCCAAACCGCATGTAGAAGACCTTAGGAACCCATCTTAAGTAGAGCCACTCCAAATCCCTAGGGGTTACTCGACTAGGTACTTTTGTTTTCCTTGCTTGCTTCTGTTTTGTACTAACCCCTCTTATTGTGTTTTGATTATGATTGCATTGCATTTGCATCTTAGAGAAGAGATGTTGATTCAAGTTCGATTACTAACTTAGAAAGCTTATCATGGAATACGGATTTCTTGATAAAGTGGTAGATAATACGGTTGCCCAGATATATTCCAAGAAACACAACAAAAGAAGGGTGATGGAGGAATACATGACTTTACTTCATGGCTCAAGAATTCAGGCTGATTATCCGAGAGACTTCGACATTCCAACTTCTTTAAAGAAGCCGATAAGCAGCACGAGGATGGGTAGATGATGGATCTCAACCAGGATCAAGCAAAAAGGAGATAGATGAGACATCTCTTTCTAAGTAAGGTTTATCTTAACATCCGGATCAAGGAAAGATTGACGTTGTTTCTTGGAGTATGAGAGCGAGGCCGTACATGCATCCGTTTTATGTAAAGAAATTTTTATTCTAGTAAAGTTTTCTAAATGTAATTGAATCAGATTCAACGTCTCTTTAGGCATTCATTTCATGCATTTGCATTAAAATCCATTGAAAGAGTCTAATTGAGTAAATTTATTTCAGCTAATCTGGAAAACCAACTAACCAAACACCCTTACGGTACTCATCGCAAAACTAAAGAAATGGATCAAAGATTAGAGAAACTGGAGCAAATGCAAAAAGAAATGCAAGAACAGCTACAGATGCAAATGAAAGAGCAGTTGGAAAAAATTCAGCAAATCTATGACTAATGTCGAAGAAGGAGACAATGACAAATCTCTCTATCCTCCTGGCTTTACCCCTCCGTATGGGCAGACCCAAGCGGAGATGCACCCGTGTAAATCCTCTATCACAATCAGGCCTCAGCGGTTTCATGTCGGTGTCTTAGTGCCAATGAACTTCCAAAATGGATCAAGCATTAACCCTGGAGATAACCCTGTTAATCTCGCTATCCCTGATTTCGATGAAATTGCTGGAAAGGACAAAGCAAATAAAGAATTACCAAAACAACTAGAAGAAATGTGTAAATGGTTGGAGGAAAAATTCAAAGCCCTGGAAAGCGCTGATAGTTATCATGGAATCGACGCTAAAGATCTGAGCTTGGTGCCAGACTTAGTACTTCCTCACAAGTTCAAAATGCCTGAATATGAAAAATACAATGGAACTAGTTTCCCCGAGGCTCACATCAGCATGTTCTGCAGACGGATGACTGGCTACATCAATAATGATCAACTGCTAATACACTGCTTCCAAGACAATTTGGTGGGGGCATGTCTAAATGGTACAATCAATTGAGCCGTACCATGATTAGTTCATGGAGGGACCTAGCACAGGCTTTTGTAAGGTAGTACAGTCACGTATCAGAAATGACTCCTAATAGAATCACCTTGCAAAATTTGGAAAAGAAATTGAACGAAAGCTTTAGACAGTACGCACAGAGGTGGAGAGAGGTTGCAATCCAAGTTCAGCCACCACTCCTAGAGAAAGAAATGACGATGCTTTTCATCAACACACTGAAAGCCCCATTCATCACGAACATGTTGGGAAGTGCTTCAAAGAGTTTCTCAGATATAATCATGAATGGTGAAATGATTGAAAATGCCATCAGAAGTGGAAGAATAGATGGTGGAGAGAGTGACAAAAAGTCCGTCTCAAGGAGAAAAGAAAATGAGATGAATAACATAGGTTACTCAAGACCAATTACTGTAAGTCATCCGAGAAAGGGGATTACTAGTCAACAAGGTTCATTGAGACAAGAACCCAGAGTGAAGCAAGGTACCGAGAAGCTCCAGTTCACGCCAATTCCAATGTCGTATAAGGAGCTGTATCAAAGCTTGTTTAATGCACACGTTGTTCCCCCTTCTTACAGAAAACCCCCACAACCTCCGTATCCTAAGTGGTATGATGCGAATGCACAATGTGACTACCATGTGGGAATTACGGGGCACTCAATAGAGAATTGCACCACCTTCAAAAAGGTAGTGGAAAAACTCATCAACATGGGTGTTGTCAAGTTTGATGACTCATCTAGTGCAGAGAATCCGCTACCCAATCATGATTGACAATGGGGTGAATGCAATATATGAAGAGGTGTCGGGAAGTATTCACATCAATGCCATTTATGAAGACACAAATGAAAAAGGGTCCTTGTTAGATATTCGCCCTTATCAACTTAGAGGTGTTATAAATAATTGGACTGCGAAAGAAATCCTTATAGTATTTAGAATTTACTTAGAGTAATATTGAGAACACACTTGTTGCTTTTAGCCTAGAAGCAATGAGAACTTCTTTATGAAATAGGCTCATGTCTGAATGCTATTATTTTAATGAAATACGTCTTTGCGATATTTTCATTCTTTACGAATAATTCTAGATTCTTTCATTCTTTTGGATTTTCTTCCACATCATTCTTTCATTCATAATTATATTGAACAAATAATTATTCATAAATTCATACATTCTTTTGAATATTTTTTTGGTGCCTACTACGGGTCCCCAGATATTAATAACATGAGTGACGCTGCTACAGACTTAGAATATCCTTTTGAGCGAGAGATGTGTTTCGAGGGATCTCATGACTTTGAAAATGACATAAATTGCAGCTTATCTCCGGGCTTGTTGAGGATGGTAGAGCAGGAAAGAAAATTTCACCTCATAAGGAGACTATAGAGATTGTGACCTTGAGAGAGGGAAAGTAGTAAAATCAGAACATGCATAGCCAAAGAAACAAAACGAGACCTTGTTGAGTTACCTGTAGAGTTCAAAGATGTCTTTGTATGATCATACCAGGATATGCCCAGGTTAAGCGCTGATAATGAAATCTGCACAACAGCATGATGTCAAAAATTTACAGTATGTTCAAGATTAACATTATGAACAACACAATGAAAATTCTCTAACGGGACAACGCTTTTCTCTTTAGCTTATCACTGTTTTTCCATTGAAGTCAAGTTTCCTTCTCTCCGAGTTTTGTCAAAACTAAATAAGGCAGAATGGATAAGGTTAAACTTGACCAGAGGAAAAAGGCTGAGAGTTATTCATCACGGTCAGATGTACCAGAAATTAATGATGCGAGCCTATTACAGCAAGGTTCATCCTAGAGAATCCCACGAAGGTAGCCTAATGTTAGAAAAGATCCTCTCTTTATAAAAAGATTTTAGAGAAAAATGGATACCAAATTGGGAAGGACCTTAATTTGAAAAGAAGGCCTATTCCAGAAGAGCTTTGACTTTGAGCGAGATGGATCAAAAACCCACCAAATCAACTCAGATTCGGTCAGGAACTACTTCACCTGAAGAAGGAGAAGGGACCAACATGAAAACCCGCAAAGGGCGCTTTGAGTTTCAAAAAAAAGAAAAAAAAGGAAGAGGGGATCAAGGTGAAAACCTGCAAATAGCGCTTTGAGTCAAAAAAATGATGAAGATGAAAATGAAAAAAGAAAAAGAAAAAGGAGAGGCCAAGGTGAAAACCCGCAAAGGGCGCCTTGAGACCAAAGGGGTTTTGAGTTGAAAACCCAAAAAGGGCGGCTCAAATGTTAATCAAAATGGGGCACAAGGTGATCAGAGCAACTCGAATTTTGACCGAATTGGGGCATGTGGTGATCTTGTTATTCCTGAATCAACAGGAAAGGGTAGGCGACATCTTGGGGCATCGACAGAGCACTGTAAATCTCCTAAACACATGTCAACCTCAGAAAGGTCTTTAGAAAGTTTGTAGAGAGAAGTTCAAGCTGCGATATCTGGGGCACCTAATCGTCATACTATTTATACTAAATTTGTTATTCTTGGAACACTTCATTCATTTCCAAGATATGCATTCCCAATCAATTTCTTTGTTATCCTTCTTTACTATCTTTGATAATTTATTCCTTTCAAGCCTTGCTCAGAACCAACTCTATTCTTATCCATTGTTATGACCTTATGGGAAGCATGTTGCATTGGAATAATGATTAATGGACTAATAAAACTTTCACAAGAAAAGTTTTGCACATTACTCCAGAAATTTCTAAATAATACAGGAACTTGAAACAGGACTATTGTTTAGAACGCACCAAGTTTAAAGGTTGGAAATCTGAAAAGGAAGAATCTAAATTAGGACTTTCTCTTTGGATTTTGTTGTCAAAAACATTAATTGAGAAAATAACATGATAACAGGTTGGTGACAAGGCTTAAATAAAAAAGCAAGCAATGATTACCAGGAAATAGGAAAAGGTTACCTCAGAGAAGAGATCCTTCATTTGTGTGTGAGCCTTTGGTCCGACACCCTGGGAAATGTGTAAGGGACCAGAGAGATTTAGATCCTGTACCCTTGAATTGTGATAGGAGAGGATTGAGGAAAAGCCACATATTTTTACCCTTGGGTTATAGCGGGAAAATGATGGTACAAATTTTTACGTCCCAGTGGATGAAGATTTAAGGTTCACAGAGGGGGGCAATCTGGCTAAGTGTTTCTTCAGAAAAGCTAGCCAAGCAAGAAGGTCTTGTAGCACGTCAGTGGTAAAGCCTTAATAAACTTCGAGCAATGACAACTTAAGTGATAAAAAAGGGGATCATTCTCAAAAAAAAAAGATCCTACATTCATCCAAACACCATTCACACATGTCTAGTTGGAGCATTTGATGCATTTCAATCATGTCATCCAAATCTTAGGCGTATTTAGATTCATTATACAGGTCATGTTCCTTGGAGAACAGACCGATGAAATCACAAATCCTTGCTTGATACGAGTCACAAAGGCCCAACCCAAGCTCAAGAAGGTGATAGGCTCAAATCAAGAAAATCAAGATTCACTTTCTTGTTTTCAAGAAAATCAAGAAACTGAATCTTGGCCCAATTTTGTTGTTTGGAGCGATTTCAAGAATCAAGAAAATCAAGATTTTAAATCTTAGAAATCTTCGTCCAAGAAACCGAATCTTGCCCCCAAAGCGCATTGGATCTCCGTTACGAGCATCAACGAACCAATTTCAGTAGAAGATGGAATACAAGCCCAAGTTCTTGAAAGCAAGGCCCAATAAGATGATTCCAAGCCCAAACAAGAAGACAAACCATATTTACTTGAAAATCAGGCCAAATTGTCAAAGTGGCCCAATTTGTAAAGTTTTATTTTTTAAATACTTAGTTTAAATTTTTATGTAGATATTCATTCCAAGAGGCCCAATTAAAAGCCCTTGGCCGAATTTCCATTTAAATATTAAAATAATTAAGAGTTTTTTATTTTTAGTTTCCTAATTAGTTTAGGAAAACACTTGATAGGCCTATATAAAGGCTTAGCTGGCCACCTTGTTAGACACTTCTCAAATATATTAAAATTTTATATTTGTTTAAGTGCAGAATTCTCCTTGAGTTTTTCTCCAAGAATTCTCTCTTGAGTTTTCTTTAGAAGTTGTTTTAATAATCTTTTGATTGTGGGAGCCATCTTCCTCCTTCTTCTTGCCATTGATATTCCTTGGAGGGGAGATTAGAGCCGTTTGAAGGGAGTTGTGAAATCTTTCGGGATTTCAAGGCTTCTTAGGACTTTAATTTAGTTTCTTGCTGTTCAATTTCTTTTCTTAGATTCTGCTTGTGCCGATTCTTTTATCCAAATTATTTAATCTTCTTGTTGAATTTCCGCCTCTTTAATATTCAAGAAGACTGATTGGCACCCTTTCTTGGCATCCAAATTCGATTAAATCCATCTTTTCCCAATTGATCTTGCCGAATTCTTCTTGTCAAATCTGATTGAATTCGGTTGCTGGAATTTTGGTGGAAATTGAGTTGATGTTTCAATTTGGGCAAATTGACATCTCCTTGGGTTTCAAGAACCATTTTAGTCCATCAATTTCTTTCTTTTCTTCTTGTCCCATCAAACCCTAAGTTCTATTAAAATCTGATCGTTTTAATTTTGTTTGCTGTTTTGGTGTTCTTGACAGATTTGGTTGACAAGAAATCAATCTTGGAGTTTGAATTCGTGTTCTTGCATTCCGAAAACACCTCATTCATAAGTGTTGTGATTCTTGGCTGTTCTTTATTGTTTTGGGGATTTTTATCTTCAGATCTGTTTAGCTTTAATCTTATTCTCTGCTTTGTTTTCAGATCTGTTCATTAGAGCGTCGTAGGAGTTTTCTCGTGACTTGGCAACTCGATCTTCGTCCCCCCCGCAACCCTCTATCATTTGGTATCAAATTTTGGGTGTTTTGGGTGTTCTTGGTTGAATTCTAAACTGATCTCTATTTTTTTAAACTACAAACAGTAGTTTTACCTAGAAAATTTTTTCGAAAAAAAATTCATTTGAGTGTGTAAACGTTGTCCGATTGATCTGCAATTTTACATACATATTTTTGGCACTGTGATTGAATATAAAAAAAATATTTTCTGTAAAAAAGTTAGTGAAAAATGTCAAAAAATCAAAAAATACGAAATCCAATAAAAATTTACAAAAAGTTTCAGCGGGTTGAGTTTGGTGACCAAACTTTCCAGATCAAAAATTAAACATCTAAGGATAGTCCATATTTAATTTTGTGATTTTTGGAGATCGGGAACACCTCGAACGAAGTTGTCAAGTTACTCTGCAGTTTTTCGTGTTTTTCAATTTGAGCAATTTTGATTGATTCTTAGCTGTAGGTTTTCATTTGTTTGCTTTTTATTCTCCCTTTACAATATCTAACACCTTCTTGTTTCTTGTGTTAGTAGGATTTAAACGTGTGCACAATTCTTCCTCGGTGCAACACGAATCAATTGGTGTCTCGTCAGTTTTTGGCATCCTAGTGCAAATTAGGGCTCTTTGGTAGTTTCGGTTCATACACGTTCTAATTTGTTGATATAGACTCTACTAAAGAACTCACAAGACTAAATTCTACCTCCTTGAGAATTTTATTTTTTTCTTTTTGAGTGATTAACAGTGAGGTTTGCTAACTTTCCTTTTTGAGTGTTGAGTGTTTATTTTGCAGATTGTTTAAAATGTCTAAGATTGGTCAAGGTGATAATGACCATAATGATGTCCATGATAAACTGAAAATGATCCAACAACAGTTAGACAAATGGGCTGCCATACTTCGAACATTAAGTGCTACTATCGATGAGATGCAGGTGGAGCAAAGAGCCCAACAAGGACAACTTAATTCAAGTGAAAGGGCAGAAATGAGAGTGCAAAGAAGACGAACATCCAACGAATATTCGAGAAGAGATTCCTATTATGACTCCTATTCAATGAGGAATTCAAGACGATGCAAAGCAAGTTTCGAAGGTGAAGTTTTCCAAGGGGATCATTGTTCGTATGCAAGTCATTCCGTACATACCCAACGAGAGCCTTTGCATTCTAATTCATTTGTAACATCTCTATCTTGTAATGAAAGAAAGACACAAAAAGAAATCAAAAAAGAAAAAGAGAAGGAAAAAGAGCAAAAAGAGATTGAGAGTGGAAAGGAATGTAACACAGACAAGAAAATTGAAAAAGAAATTGAAGAAACAAAAGAAAAAGACGAGGAAAGGGTAATGAGGGATGTTTCCACTAACCAAGATATGAATTTTTCTTATGTTGCTACTTTTCAGGTTCCCGAAATACCGAAAGATAACTTTCAACTTCAATACCTTTTCGATGAAAGACACTTTCATACGATCAACATAGGTAAGGTTGAAGATGAAATCATACTACATGAGCCCGAAGGTAAGCGAGGTAAGGAAATTTTAGCCACTGAGTCCCGTGCAGATTTGAAAATTATTGATAAAACTTTTGGTGACTTAGTTCTTAAAATATCCCTTCATTTTGTTCTAATTAATTGTTACTCTTCGATTGTGGTTGATAAAGTCATTACGAAAGGAAGCATGAGTTGTTATTCTCTTGATTTGCCTTATGTAAAATTCTCGAATTGGCGCAAATCTGATTTGGTGAATAAGGTAACGAAATTTGCCAAATTTGTTTTCAATTTATATTCGTTCCTTAAACAGTTTATGTGGTTGTACATGAAGTTTGAGTTCCATTTGAAAAAGGTTAACTCAACAACAGAGCTTCGACTACACTATGCCCCCGATGAGCGAAGGTTTGTATTAAATGGAAAAGGTAAAATCGACCCTTATTCTTCTGCTAATAAAGGTAAGATGCTTGAAACTTTTGAAACACTTCTGTACTCCTCGGATAGTGACAAAGATCGTGTTGATGATTTAATTTTTGTAAAACACTTAGATCGAAATGTGCTTGACTGTCCTACTTTATTTATTGATGATCTATCTGTTTTGATGGTTGATAAAAAGATTCTTGTTTTGATAATGCATGTGTGAGTGAATGTATAGACCGTCGATTAATGCATGGTATGATTGTGCAACTCTGTGAACCGTGTGAACCTTTTTAGATACCTACTTATGACGATTATGTTTACCATTTGATTTATTACTCACAATTTATTCATGGTTTGTGGAAACAATTTGAGACGACTGAATGCCTTAAAACATGTCCATCTTTGTTTCAAATATTTGACGAGGCAGTGGCGAGTAAATTAGATTGTCTGCATGCTAATCTGAATCTGTCCATTTGCATGCGTTATACCTGCTTTGTTATGCTTATGACTGGACTACAAGCTTGTTTGCGTTGCTATTTACTATCTCATGGCTATTCTTTTCAGTGGACTCAATCGCCATTAGTCCCGTTCGATCTAGGAAAGTCGAGTCCATTTGATTTTTCAGATTCGAGGACGAATCTTTTTGAGGAAGTGGGGAATGATACAAGTCACAAAGGTCCAACCCAAGCTCAAGAAGGTGATAGGCTCAAATCAAGAAATCAAGATTCACTTTCTTGTTTTCAAGAAAATCAAGAAACTGAATCTTGGCCTAATTTTGCTGTTTGGAGCGATTTCAAGAATCAAGAAAATCAAGATTTCAAATCTTGGAAATCTTCGTCCAAGAAACCGAATCTTGCACCCAAAGTGCATTGGATCTCAGTTACGAGCATCAACGAACCAATTTCGATAGAAGATGGAATACAAGCCCAAGTTCTTGAAGGCAAAGCCCAGTAAGATGATTCCAACCCAAACAAGAAGACAAACCATATTTACTTGAAAATCAGGCCAAATTGTCAAAGTGGCCCAATTTGTAAAGTTTTATTTTTTAAATACTTAGTTTAAATTTTTATGTAGATATTCAGTCCAAGAGGCCGAATTAAAAGCCCTTGGCCAAATTTCTATTTAAATATTAAAATAATTATGAGTTTTTTTTTTATTTTTAATTTTCTAATTAGATTAGGAAAACACTTGATAGGCCTATATAAAGGCTTGGCTGGCCACGTTGTTAGACACTTCTCAAATTTATTAAAATTTCAGATTTGTTTAAGTGCAGAATTCTCCTTGAGTTTTTCTCCAAGAATTCTCTCTTGAGTTTTCTTTAGAAGTTGTGTTAACAATCTTTTGATTGTGGGAGCCATCTTCAGCCTTCTTCTTGCCATTGATATTCTTTGGAGGGGAGATTAGAGCCGTTTGAAAGGAGTTGTAAATCTTTAGGGATTTCAAGGCTTCTTAGGACTTTAATTTAGTTTCTTGCTATTCAATTTCTTTTCTTAGATTCTGCTTGTGCCGATTCTTTTATCTAACTTATTTAATATTCTTGTTGAATTTCCAGCCTCTTTAATATTCAAGAAGACTGATCGGCACTCTTTCTTGGCAGTCAAATTCGATTAAATCCATCTTTTCCCAGTTGATCTTGCCTAATTCTTCTTGTCAAATTTGATTGAATTCGATTGCTGGAATTTTGGGGAAAATTGAGTTGCTGTTTCAATTTGGGCAAATCGACATCTCCTTGGGTTTCAAGAACCGTTTTAGTCCATCAATTTCTTTCTTTTCTTCTTATCGCACCAAACCCTAAGTTCTATTAAAATCTGTTCGTTTTAATTTTGTTTGCTCTTTTGGTATTCTTGACAGATTCAGTTGACTAGAAATCAATCTTGGAGTTCGAATTCGTGTTCTTGCATTCCGAAAACACCTCACTCATAAGTGTTTTGATTCTTGGCTGTTCTTTATTGTTTTGGGGATTTTTATCTTCAGATCTGATTAGTTTTAATCTTATTCTCTACTTTGTTTTCAGATCTGTTCGTTAGAGCCTCGTAGGAGTTTTCTCGTGACTTGGAAACTCGATCTTGGTCCACGCGCAACCCTCTATCATTGCCTCCCTCGGTTGTAGTGGAGCAGGTTGAAGATAGCAGATCTTGCCTTCCTCCATCGACAGCGAAGTAGATCAAAGATACCAGCCTTGCCTCCCTCGATGGCAGTGGAGTAGGTTGAAGATAGCAGATCTTGCCTCCCAAAGCAGTAGTGGAGTAGATCGAATATACCAGCCTTGCCTCCCTCGGTTGCAGTGGTGCAGGTTGAAGATAGCAGATCTTGCCTTCCTGGATCGTAGTGGAGCAGATCGAAGATACCAGCTTTGCCTCCCTAGGTTGTAGTGGAGCAGACTGAAGATAACAGATATTGCCTTCCTGTACTGACAGTGAAGCAGATCGAAGACACTAGCCTTGCCTCCCTCGATTACAGCGGAGCAGGTTGAATATAATGAATCTTGCCTCCCTAAGCAGTAGTGGAGCAGATCGAAGATACCAGCCTTGTCTCCCTCGGTTGTAGTGAAGTAGACTGAAGATAGCAGATCTTGCATTCCTGACAGTGAAGCAGATCGAAGATACCAGCCTTGCCTCCCTGGGTTACAGTGGAGTAGGTTGAAGATAGCAGATCTTGCCTTCCTGTACTGACAATGAAGCAGATCGAAGACACTAGCCTTTCCTCCCTAGGTTGCAGCGGAGCAGGTTGAATATAACGAATCTTGCCTTCTTGTACTAATGGCGAAGCAGATCAAAGATACCAGCCCTATCTCTCTGACCAGCAGTGGAATAGGTGGAAGATTGTAAGTCATATCTCCCTGACCAGCAGTAGAATAGGTCGAAGATTACAAGTCCTACCTCCCTGACCAGCAGTGGAATAGGTGGGAGATTGTAAGCCTTATCTCCCTGACCAGTAGTGGAATAGGTTGAAGATTACAAGTCCTATCTCCCCGACGTTGCACTAGAGTGGATCGAAGCACCAATTCCTACACCTGTGAAGATACAGTAGGACAGAATGAAACTACCAAAGTCTAGCACGACCGGGCAAATTAGCCATTTTTAACGTCTTTGCTCTGTTCCTGATACACAACAACGAGCAAAGAGGGGCAACTGTAATACCCAATTTTCCTGGCCTAATTTTAAATAAAAATAGAACCAAATTTTAAATAGGCCACAGTCCAAATTACAATGGGCTCAAGTGGCCCAAACACTAAACCCAATTAGCCTAAACCTAAGCCCAATACCCTGGCTCGACTAGCCTAAACCAGAAGTCAGAAACCCTAAGAGCTCTAGTGCCGCAGCCACTAGAGCTTTCCCTCGGCCTCACGCACGCCTTCGTACGTGCCACGTCCACCCTCCGTACGCCGTACCTACAAGAAGGACAAACAGACGGAAGCAGCAAAACGGATCAACAGCACACAAAGAAGTAAAAAAAACTAGAAAAGAAGAAAACAAAAGAGAATAACAGATTTTGATTTTTATTCTGTATCTTTTCGGTATATAAACCGATGGCAAATAGAACAGAAGGGGAGAGACAATATCAATACACTGAAATTGAAAAAAATCAAAAAGCAATAAAAAAAATCAAAAGTTTAAAAAGGTGATTGTTTTATTGATTTGTTGATTTTATTTCTTTTTTTTCTTTCGTTTTCTGTCGGGATTTTGAAGCTTTGATTTCAGTTAATCCTGGGCAAAGAAAAGAAAAAGAAAGGGAGAGAGGTTCTTACCATCGTGAGCACACCGTCGGGGCTCCGTTCACTCCGTCCAAAATCGGAGTTGGAGGGGTCCTCGAGGTTGTGGCGCCAGAAAGAAAGAAGGATTAATCTTACCTTTACAAGCGCATTGACGGAGCCCTCGTCTACTCTGCCCAAATCAGAGTTTAGATGGGGGTTTCATGATTGAAATGGTGCAAGAGGAGAGGGGAGAGATAATGTGACACCCCTAAAGTGACCCTAGTCGGAAATTGGTTTCGGGACCACGAAACCGAGTCTTATAAATAATTAAAGGTTATATTCTGTGTTTATGATGTGAGTAAATGCTTGTGTGATAGTTTCATACTTCAATTTGGTCAGTGTATGTGAAAATTATTAGTAGGGACTTATGTGAGACAATTTAGAAATATGCTAGGCAAGTGCTAAAGTGGCCTATTAGTATATGTGGGAAAGTGCTTGTCCTTGCATGTCAAATTAGCCAAACTATAGGTAGTGGCCGGCCATGCTACAAATTGTATAATCAAGTGTGAATTTTATATTAACTTTAATTAACTAGGTGCCATATTAGTATGGAGGATGGAATAAAATAAAAGGTTAGAAATAAAGTAAAGAAAAGAAGGAAAGGGGTGAAAGAAACAAGTCTTTATTCTTGTTTCTTCTTGGCCGATTCTAAGAGGGAGAGAGGGAGCAACCATTCGGTGATTCTAAGTCATGAATAATGTGACAGCCCAAAATTGACCCTAGTCGGGAAGTGGTTTCGGGACCGCTAAACCGAGTCACCGAAAGGTTTGAATGTGATGTTTATTATCTAGAATATGTAATCCTGAATGTGTAAAAATTTCAAGCTTCGATTTAGTCGATTGCATGTGAATTTAGTCAATAGGACTTATATGAGAAAATTTTAAAATGTGATAGGTCAATGCATGAGGACCTATTAGTGCATGTGGAAGAAAAAGGGGACTTGCATGTCAAATTCCCCCTCCCTAATATGTAGTGGCCGGCCATGCTATGGGTGGAAACATGTTGGGAACATGTTGGCCTAGTGAGGTATGTAGGATAAAATATAATAAGAAGTATGGGGAAATAAAGAAATGGAAAAAGGAAAGGATGGGTGGTAATTGTTTCTTTCCTCCCCTTTTGCCGTGAAAGTAAGAAGGAAAAACAAAAAAAAAAAGTGTCCATCTTTCTTCATTTCCCCTTGGCCGAATGTTCTAAAGAAGAAAGAAAAAAAATTTGTTCATCTTTTATCATCCTTGGCCGAAAATGCTAAAAGGAAGGGGGAAGAGCTTGAGAAAATCGGCTATGGTGGTTTGCTAGACTAAGGTATGTTTGATGTTGTCTTTGAGATGCATGCATGTTTTAAATAGCCCATGTTCAAACCTTGAATCTTGTTGATAACATGAGCAATCGGTCATGAGAAAGTGTTCAAGGAATAGTTGTTGTTCATGTTATTTGGATGAGAAATGGTGAGTTTGTGGTTTCATGTTAAAGTTAGGTGAATGATGATAGAGGAATGTTTGAACTATAAAAGAATCGGCTACCTTGTTATGAGCTAGGGCCGAATGTGAGTTTGGTTGTGTTTGAATGTTACATGCTTGGTAGAATGGTGGATGAAGGTGCCGAATGTATGTTGGATTGATAGAGTCTCCAAATTAATTTTATGTGTGTATGCATGACCGAATATACGTGGTCACATGAGTAAGGAAGTGAGTTATTTGATATGTGGTAAAAGTTAAGTACTAAATCGAAGGTTGCTAAAATTGCCATTTCTTAGCCGAATATGTGCTTAATCAATGAAGGAATTGTTGAAGAATATAGGTGAACTTGGTGAGAGCAATCGGCCTAGTGTATAAATGATATGAAGATTTTAGGAAATTGTTTTGGTTAGGTGTATGTATGATTAAGTATATTCGGCAATATACTTAAAGTGGGTACATGATATTACATTATAACTATTGAGCTTAAGTATATGGATATGTGTATATGTGGTCATACAATGACATCTTGGTTTGAAAATTTAATGATGTGTGATTGCCGAATGTGATAAATAAATTCATGTTATTGAGTTAAATATTGAATACTCTTATTTGTATTATTTAAGCTCAAGAACCTAAAGGAGAGGCGTCCAACAAGGGGAAATCGAAGGTCATCGAGTAGCCCACTCGGAATTATTTTACCCAACATAAAGTAAGTCATTAAGCATGTAGTGGGTAGTATTTCAAATGGTCATAATGTGTATGTATTGATGCTGGTTGGAATGAATAAATACACTTATATATATGCATGTACGTATGTGATGATGAAATTGTTGAATGAATGAAAAGAGGTAAGATGTATTGAGTTGTTGATCTCGGCACTAAACGTGCGGGATAACCATTTATGACCATGAGATGGGCGCTAAGTGCGCGGGATTAAATTGTACAGCACTAAGGGTGCGATTTGACTATGTTGCACTCAGTGTGCGAAATGAATATGATGCACTAAGTGTGCGAATTGACCATGCGGCACTAAGTGTGCGAGTCTGACTATGTAGCACTAAGTGTGCGATTTGATTACGTGGCACTAAGTGTGCGAGTTGATTGTATAGCACTGAGTGTGCGGGCTCAATATACATTCGTGAATCATTATGGACACTATGTGTGCGACACTATTGAGTCGATCGCGGACAGCGGGTCGGGTAAGTGTCTTGAGTACGTGGCTAATAGGTGCTATGCTTATACTTGGTGTTGAGCTCGGTAAGTTCGAACTTATGTGACTAATATTCTTGAAGTCACATACATAAGTTTTATCGTAGGATGGGTGAAAGGCCGTATAGTCGTTTGATTGTAACGAAAACAAATCGATTTATGAAATTGCTTCAATGTCCTATTGATGAGTATATAGAATGTGAATGCATGAATTGATATGAAATTGAATTGATAGGTTGGAGGAACTATGGTATGGTTCGGAATGGATGGAGTAATTAGCCTCGTTCCATTTTGTTTTCTCTTGTGATAATGTTATTGATGGATGGTAGTGCATAGCTTATGACTTACTGAGTTATAAACTCACTCGATGTTTCCTTGTCACCCACTATAGGTTGCTTGGACTCATCTATTTTTGCGGGGTCGGGCCGTCATTGAAGTCATCACACCGGATAGCAAGTTTTGGTACTTTCTTCTTAGTGTGTTTAGAAGATCATTTTGGCATGTATAAGCTAGTACGTTGTGTTTGAATTATGGCATGTAAACTTTAAGCCATGCGAAAATGGCACGAATGTTCGATTGAATTGGATCAAGGGTAGGCATGAAATGGACCTAGTTACTTTCGTAACAGATGCTGGCAGCAGCAGTGTCATGAGATTGAAAAATCACTAAAAATAGTGGGAGTGGAATTAATTGATGAATAAATTATGTAATCGAAGCTCGATGAGTCTGCTTTCATGAGGAAGTAACGAAAAGATCATATGGGCAGTATATTAAGAGATAATCAGATTTTAGTGGGACAGGTCCAGAACGGTTTCTGGATTCCCTGCTCCGACTTTGGAAATTCATTATAAATTAACCAGAGATAATTAGGGGTCGTACCATATATGTGCAGATTCCTCTCTGAGTCTAGATTTCATAGAAACAAACGGAAACAGTATTGGAGCCCCGTGCAGGGAGATATCCAAGTCGTAATGGGCAAAGGTCAGTGTAGTCGACCCCTGCAACTGGGGAGACTTTGACTAATAAACTGTACTAATTGGCCCGACCAAAAATTCTAGAAAAAAATACATAGATGGGAAAATGAGTCTAGTTTCTGGGAAAAATTACGAAACTAATTTTCGAGTTATGAAACTCAAGATATGATTTTTAAAACGACTAGTACACGGATTGGGCAGTGTCTGGAAAATAAATTTTGTAAGGGGTTAAAGCCAGTTAACACCTCGTGTTCGACTCCGGTGTCGGTTTCGGGTTCGGGATGTTACATTTAATTGGTATCAGAGCTATGGTTTAGTCGGTTCTAGGACTACCATGGCGCGTATGAGTCTAGCTATACATGCCGAATGTTAATGTTTAAATGTGTGATGACTTCCGACGGTTGAAATGTTTTTGCTTTGATTAGTAAATGGACCCCGGTGAAGAGAGAACCCTAGCGGATGACGTTGAGAGCGTAGCGGCTGCTCCTGCACAAGGGACGCCACCTGTTGAACCTCAGTCATCTGCGAATAATCAGGGTGAGGGGGCTAAACAAGCCTTCTTTACCATGATGAATGAGTGGGTCGCGCAATATGCCCGAACCAACCCGGCTGTCCAACAATTCCCAAATTTGAATAATCCACCCCAAGAGCCTGTAATGCCATCAGTCGCTGATCCTGTGAGGCTGAGTAAGCCACCTGTAGACTTGATTAGGAAGCGTGGGGCCGAGGAGTTCAAGGCCATAGTAACTGATGATGCCGAAAGGGCCGAGTTCTGGCTTGATAACACCATTCGGGTGTTCGATGAATTGTCATGCACACCCGACGAATGTCTAAAATGTGCTGTATCTTTGTTGCGAGACTCAGCCTACTATTGGTGGAGGACCTTGATTTCCATAGTCCCGAACGAGCGAGTAACTTGGGACTTCTTTCAAATGGAATTCCGGAAGAAATTTATTAGCCAACGGTTCATTGATCAGAAGCGTAAGGAGTTCTTGGAACTCAAGCAAGGCCGTATGACTGTATCTGAATACGAACATGAACTCGTAAGACTCAGTAGGTATGCCCGGGAGTGTGTAGCTGACGAGGTTGCTATGTGCAAAAGATTCGAGGAAGGATTGAATGAAGATTTAAAGCTACTAATGGGTATTTTGGAAATAAAAGAATTCGTAACACTAGTCGAACGAGCCTGCAAGGCGGAAGAACTTGGAAAGGAGAAGAGGAAGGCTGAATTTGAAGCTAGAGATTATCGTAAGAGATCGACGGGTAAAGCTCCGTTCTCAGCTGTAAAGAAGTTCAGGGAGGACATTAAGAAGTCGAGGGCGACTGCGGGAATTTCCATCAGGGCAAGACCATCGATGGGCTCCCGAGCTACTTCGGTAGCTAGTGTAGGCAATAATCGTCACGAGAAACCTGAATGTCCCCAATGTGGAAGACGACACCTAGGTGAATGTTGGGGCAAGTCTACTAACAGGGCCTGTTACGGATGCGGTTCGAAGGACCACTTCATTAGAGATTGCACGGAGCTGGATGAGAAGAATAAGATTCAAGGTGCAAGACCTAGTGGAGTGACATCTAGAGGTAGACCACCGAGAATATTAGGAGGCAGGGGTGGTAGTCAGAGGGGGGCCTCTGATACGGCCGATCACGCCGAGAACCGTACTCCTGCTAGAGCATATGCCATTCGCGCACGAGAGGAGGCATCCTCCCCCGACGTCATCACTGGTACCTTCACTCTCTTTGATACTAATGTGATTGCATTGATTGACCCTGGTTCTACTCATTCATATGTATGCGAAACCTTAGCAACCAGTAAGACTCTACCTGTTGAGTCTACTGAGCTCGTAATTCGAGTATCAAACCCTTTGGGTCAATGCGTACTTGTTGATAAAGTGTGTAAGAGATGCCCTCTAATAATCCGAGAATCCTGTTTTCCGGCTGATTTGATGCTTTTGCCGTTCGACGAGTTTGATGTTATTCTTGGTTTTGATTGGTTAACCGCGCATGATGCGGTTGTGAATTGCAAAAGCAAGACTATCGATTTGAGGTGCGCAAATAACGAAATAATCCGAGTTGAGTCTACGGACTTAAGGGGGTTGCCAGCTGTAATATCAGCAATGTTGGCCCAGAAATATGTAAGGAAAGGGTGCGAAGCATACCTCGCGTATGTACTTGATGACAAGGAGTTAGAAAAGAAACCCGAATCGGTGCCGGTGGTCTGTGAATACCCGGATGTTTTTCCTGAAGAGTTACCGGGTTTGCCACCTGTTCGGGAGGTAGAGTTTGGTATTGAGCTTGTACCTGGAACTACGCCTATTTCGATCGCTCCGTATCGTATGGCACTAACCGAGTTAAAAGAGTTGAAAGCTCAGTTGCAAGAATTGACGGATAGAGGCTTCGCTCGACCGAGTTTCTCACCTTGGGGTGCACCAGTATTGTTCGTGAAAAAGAAGGACGGAACCATGAGGTTGTGCATTGATTATCGTCAACTGAATAAAGTGACGATAAAGAATAAGTATCCGTTACCGCGTATTGATGATTTGTTTGATCAATTAAAGGGAGCATCGGTGTTTTCAAAGATAGATTTGAGATCGGGTTATTATCAGTTGCGGATTCGAGATTCAGACGTACCCAAAACTGCTTTCAGAACGAGGTACGGTCACTACGAGTTCTTAGTGATGCCGTTTGGGCTCACTAATGCCCTTGCGGTGTTTATGGATCTGATGAATCGGATCTTCAGGCCGTATTTGGATCGGTTCGTAGTTGTGTTTATTGATGACATCTTGGTCTATTCAAGAGATGAGACCGAACATGCTGAGCATCTGAGGCAAGTGTTGCAAATTTTGCGGGATAAGCAGTTATATGCTAAGTTCAGTAAGTGTGAGTTCTGGTTAAGAGAGGTTAGCTTCTTGGGTCATGTGGTATCCGCATCGGGTATTTGAGTTGACCCGAGCAAAATTTCAGCCATACTTAACTGGAAGCCTCTGAGAAATGTTACTGAAGTCCGGAGCTTTCTAGGGCTCGCCGGTTATTACCGACGATTTGTCAAAGGTTTCTCGATGATAGCCACACCAATGACGAAGCTACTTCAGAAGGATGTTAAGTTCGAATGGACGGAGAAATGCCAGAAAAGCTTCGATCAACTGAAAACTCATCTGACTGAAGCTCCAATTTTGGTGCAACCCGAATCGGGTAAAGAGTTTGTTGTTTATAGTGACGCATCCCTACTTGGGTTGGGTTGCGTATTGATGCAAGAAGGTCGAGTTGTGGCCTATGCGTCAAGACAATTGAAGCCACACGAGAGGAATTATCCGACCCATGATCTCGAACTAGCCGCCATTGTGTTTGCATTAAAAATATGGCGACATTATTTGTTTGGCGAGAAGTGCCATGTGTTTTCGGATCACAAAAGTCTCAAATATTTGATGACTCAACGAGACTTGAATCTGCGACAAAGACGTTGGCTTGAGTTGTTGAAAGATTACGAGCTTGTCATTGATTACCACCCGGGAAAGGCTAATGTGGTTGCGGACGCCTTAAGCCGGAAATCACTGTTTGCTTTGCGAGCGATGAATGTACACTTGTCTGTTCTACCTGACAATGTGTTAGTAGCTGAATTAAAAGCCAAACCATTATTGACTCATCAAATTCGTGAAGCTCAGAAAGTCGATGATGAATTGGTTGCAAAACGAGCTGAGTGTGTTCCGAACAAGGAATCGGAGTTTCAGATTGATGATGATGGTTGTTTGAGGTTTAGAAGTCGTTTGTGCGTTCCAAGGAATTCGGAACTCATTCCGATGATCCTGAACGAAGCCCATTGTAGCCGAATGTCAATTCACCCGGGGAGCACGAAAATGTACAACGACTTGAAACGTCGGTTTTGGTGGGATGGTATGAAACGAGACATCTCCGACTTTGTTTCGAGATGTTTAATATGTCAACAAGTGAAAGCGGAACATCAAGTGCCTTCAGGGTTACTTTAGTCGATCATGATACCCGAGTGGAAATGGGATCGAGTCACAATGGACTTTGTGTCCGGACTGCCATTGTCCGCAAGTAAGAAGGATGCGATTTGGGTTGTTGTTGATAGGCTGACTAAGTCGGCTCACTTTATCCCCGTGCGTACGGATTTTTCATTGGATAAACTAGCCGAATTGTATGTTACTCAGATTGTGAGATTACATGGAGTACCTATTTCTATCGTGTCGGTAGAGATCCGAGATTCACCTCGCGATTTTGGAAGAAATTGCAAGAAGCTCTGGGTACCAAGCTGCATTTTAGCACCGCTTTTCATCCCCAAACCGATGGTCAATCCGAGCGGATAATTCAGATACTCGAGGACATGCTGAGATGCTGCATCCTTGAGTTTAGTGGTTCATGGGAACGGTATGTACCTTTGATTGAATTCGCTTACAACAATAGTTTTCAATCAAGTATTAAGATGGCACCTTACGAGGCTTTGTACGGTCGTAAATGCCGTACACCATTGTTTTGGACCGAGCTCGGTGAAAGTAAAATTTTCGGAGTTGATTTGATTAAAGATGCCGAACAGAAAGTAAAAGTAATCTGTGAAAGTTTGAAGGCAGGCACAGATCGTCAGAAATCGTATGCGGATCTGAAACGGAAGGACATTGAATATCAGGTGGGAGATAAAGTGTTCCTTAAAGTTTCGCCTTGGAAAAAGGTACTTAGGTTTGGCCGTAAGGGCAAGTTGAGCCCGAGATTCATTGGGCCGTACGAAATCTCCGAACGAGTGGGGCCAGTTGCGTATAGATTGATTTTGCCCCCTGAGCTTGAAAAGATTCACGATGTCTTTCATGTTTCGATGCTTCGACGCTATCGATTTGATCCGTCGCATATAATTAGCCCATCAGAGGTTGAAATTCAAGCCGATATGAGTTATGAAGAAGAACCGATACGTATCCTAGCTCGTGAGGTGAAAGAGTTGCGAAACAAAAGGGTTCCGTTGGTTAAGGTGTTGTGGCTCAAACACGGGATCGAGGAAGCAACTTGGGAACCCGAGAGCTCGATGAAAGAACGATATCCAAACCTATTTACTGGTAAGATTTTCGAGGACGAAAATTTCTTAAGTGGGGGAGAGTTGTGACAGCCCAAAATTGACCCTAGTCGGGAAGTGGTTTCGGGACCGCTAAACCGAGTCACCGAAAGGTTTGAATGTGATGTTTATTATCTAGAATATGTAATCATGAATGTGTAAAAATTTCAAGCTTCGATTTAGTCGATTGCATGTGAATTTAGTCAATAGGACTTATATGAGAAAATTTTAAAATGTGATAGGTCAATGCATGAGGACCTATTAGTGCATGTGGAAGAAAAAGGGGACTTGCATGTCAAATTCCCCCTCCCTAATATGTAGTGGCCGGCCATGCTATGGGTGGAAACATGTTGGGAACATGTTGGCCTAGTGAGGTATGTAGGATAAAATATAATAAGAAGTATGGGGAAATAAAGAAATGGAAAAAGGAAAGGATGGGTGGTAATTGTTTCTTTCCTCCCCTTTTGCCGTGAAAGTAAGAAGGAAAAACAAAAAAAAAAGTGTCCATCTTTCTTCATTTCCCCTTGGCCGAATGTTCTAAAGAAGAAAGAAAAAAAATTTGTTCATCTTTTATCATCCTTGGCCGAAAATGCTAAAAGGAAGGGGGAAGAGCTTGAGAAAATCGGCTATGGTGGTTTGCTAGACTAAGGTATGTTTGATGTTGTCTTTGAGATGCATGCATGTTTTAAATAGCCCATGTTCAAACCTTGAATCTTGTTGATAACATGAGCAATCGGTCATGAGAAAGTGTTCAAGGAATAGTTGTTGTTCATGTTATTTGGATGAGAAATGGTGAGTTTTGTGGTTTCATGTTAAAGTTAGGTGAATGATGATAGAGGAATGTTTGAACTATAAAAAGAATCGGCTACCTTGTTATGAGCTAGGGCCGAATGTGAGTTTGGTTGTGTTTGAATGTTACATGCTTGGTAGAATGGTGGATGAAGGTGCCGAATGTATGTTGGATTGATAGAGTCTCCAAATTAATTTTATGTGTGTATGCATGACCGAATATACGTGGTCACATGAGTAAGGAAGTGAGTTATTTGATATGTGGTAAAAGTTAAGTACTAAATCGAAGGTTGCTAAAATTGCCATTTCTTAGCCGAATATGTGCTTAATCAATGAAGGAATTGTTGAAGAATATAGGTGAACTTGGTGAGAGCAATCGGCCTAGTGTATAAATGATATGAAGATTTTAGGAAATTGTTTTGGTTAGGTGTATGTATGATTAAGTATATTCGGCAATATACTTAAAGTGGGTACATGATATTACATTATAACTATTGAGCTTAAGTATATGGATATGTGTATATGTGGTCATACAATGACATCTTGGTTTGAAAATTTAATGATGTGTGATTGCCGAATGTGATAAATAAATTCATGTTATTGAGTTAAATATTGAATACTCTTATTTGTATTATTTAAGCTCAAGAACCTAAAGGAGAGGCGTCCAACAAGGGGAAATCGAAGGTCATCGAGTAGCCCACTCGGAATTATTTTACCCAACATAAAGTAAGTCATTAAGCATGTAGTGGGTAGTATTTCAAATGGTCATAATGTGTATGTATTGATGCTGGTTGGAATGAATAAATACACTTATATATATGCATGTACGTATGTGATGATGAAATTGTTGAATGAATGAAAAGAGGTAAGATGTACTGAGTTGTTGATCTCGGCACTAAACGTGCGGGATAACCATTTATGACCATGAGATGGGCGCTAAGTGCGCGGGATTAAATTGTACAGCACTAAGGGTGCGATTTGACTATGTTGCACTCAGTGTGCGAAATGAATATGATGCACTAAGTGTGCGAATTGACCATGCGGCACTAAGTGTGCGAGTCTGACTATGTAGCACTAAGTGTGCGATTTGATTACGTGGCACTAAGTGTGCGAGTTGATTGTATAGCACTGAGTGTGCGGGCTCAATATACATTCGTGAATCATTATGGACACTATGTGTGCGACACTATTGAGTCGATCGCGGACAGCGGGTCGGGTAAGTGTCTTGAGTACGTGGCTAATAGGTGCTATGCTTATACTTGGTGTTGAGCTCGGTAAGTTCGAACTTATGTGACTAATATTCTTGAAGTCACATACATAAGTTTTATCGTAGGATGGGTGAAAGGTCGTATAGTCGTTTGATTGTAACGAAAACAAATCGATTTATGAAATTGCTTCAATGTCCTATTGATGAGTATATAGAATGTGAATGCATGAATTGATATGAAATTGAATTGATAGGTTGGAGGAACTATGGTATGGTTCGGAATGGATGGAGTAATTAGCCTCGTTCCATTTTGTTTTCTCTTGTGATAATGTTATTGATGGATGGTAGTGCATAGCTTATGACTTACTGAGTTATAAACTCACTCGATGTTTCCTTGTCACCCACTATAGGTTGCTTGGACTCATCTATTTTTGCGGGGTCGGGCCGTCATTGAAGTCATCACACCGGATAGCAAGTTTTGGTACTTTCTTCTTAGTGTGTTTAGAAGATCATTTTGGCATGTATAAGCTAGTACGTTGTGTTTGAATTATGGCATGTAAACTTTAAGCCATGCGAAAATGGCACGAATGTTCGATTGAATTGGATCAAGGGTAGGCATGAAATGGACCTAGTTACTTTCGTAACAGATGCTGGCAGCAGCAGTGTCATGAGATTGAAAAATCACTAAAAATAGTGGGAGTGGAATTAATTGATGAATAAATTATGTAATCGAAGCTCGATGAGTCTGCTTTCATGAGGAAGTAACGAAAAGATCATATGGGCAGTATATTAAGAGATAATCAGATTTTAGTGGGACAGGGCCAGAACGGTTTCTGGATTCCCTGCTCCGACTTTGGAAATTCATTATAAATTAACCAGAGATAATTAGGGGTCGTACGATATATGTGCAGATTCCTCTCTGAGTCTAGATTTCATAGAAACAAACGGCAACAGTATTGGAGCCCCGTGCAGGGAGATATCCAAGTCGTAATGGGCAAAGGTCAGTGTAGTCGACCCCTGCAACTGGGGAGACTTTGAATAATAAACTGTACTAATTGGCCCGACCAAAAATTCTAGAAAAAAATACATAGATGGGCACATGAGTCTAGTTTCTGGGAAAAATTACGAAACTGTTTTTCGAGTTACGAAACTCAAGATATGATTTTTAAAACGACTAGTACACGGATTGGGCAGTTTCTGGAAAATAAATTTTGTAAGGGGTTAAAGCCAGTTAACACCTCGTGTTCGACTCCGGTGTCGGTTTCGGGTTCGGGGTGTTACAAATAAGGTGAGAAAAACAAAGTTTTCATCCATTCTTCTTTCATTTTTGCCGAAATTTAAAGAACAAGTAAAACAAAATGTTCTTGGATATTCGGCCTTGGTGTTTCTAATTGGAGGTATGTTTGTTTTTATTTCTTGATAATTTATGTGAATTTGAGTTAATTGTTAAGCTCCTTTCATAGCCCATGAATTAATATTTGTTATTGGTTTGAAATGATGCATTCGGTTATGGGTTGATTGGGTGTCTTTCAAAGTGTTAAATGTGTTGGAAATGGTTTGATAATGATGATAGTTATGAGGTATAATCGGTCATGTAACTAGCTCAATTTGAAAATTTTGTTTGTTGTGTAAGTGCATGAGATACTTGGGAAAATGAATCGGTTTGAGTAATGCTTTAGTTGGGAATGTGTTTTGCTAAAATGCAAAAATATATATATATATATTCGAGTGGGTACTAATTATTATGAAATGGATGCAATGACAATGTGTGTGATTGTATCTTACATTGAAATGATTAGTTTGTGCCTTAATTGTGGTTCGACAAGAAAGTATATTAGGTCATTATGGGTTTATTTATATGATAATGCTATAATTGTAGTATTGAATAATTGTAGCCTAATAATGTGTTCGGTTGTGCATGAGTAGGGAATATATATATGGTGTTTAAATAACTAGTTATTAAGGTCATTTGTAGCTTAACTATATGATATACATGTATTAAATTAAATTGCCTATTTGATAAGTGATTAAATAGTAAATGATATTGGTTAAGTAATTAAATAAATCTATTTGTTTTATATTAAGCTCAAGAGCAAAGAGGGTCGAAGTTGGATAGGGGAAAAGAGAAAGTAATTGAGTAGCCTTTCCGCAACCGTTCAAGTATATCCGAGGTAAGTTTTAAGTATTAAAGCCTATAATGTGATTGAGTATGATATGTCAAGCACATATTAAAAGAATCATAACTCTATTGTAAATTTTTATGCATATGGCCTAATGGCTATTATGAAGTATAGGTAAGTTATTGATATGGTATGTTGCCAAATGGATATGATATTATGAAGTGCTAAAAGGATATGTCAGAAGATTAAAATTGTGATAAACCTGCTCAGGACAGCAGCAGTAATGTGACTTTAGAAAATCACCATAAATTTATGGACTTGAATTAGAGGCTGAATGAGACATGAAATTAAATCTTAATGAGTCTAGTTTCTTATAAAAGAAACCGTGTAAGCAAAGGAATTTCCGATAATGAGATATTTAAAGTTGTGTGAGACGGTGTCAGAATGACTCCAAAATCCCCTGTTCTGTTTTTAGAAAATCATTATAAATTGTACAAAAATGGTTATAAGATAAAATTTATATGCTTAGACTCCTTAATGAGTCTAGTTTCAAATAAAAATCAAATACAACACATTTTGAATTCTGTAAAATGAGAAATTTGATTCGTAGTGAAGAGTGGTCAGATTAGTCAAACAGTGGAACAGGGGAAACTTTAAGAAAAATCTGGTATTGATTGGCCAAATCTAAAATTCTGGAAATTTTATGGATGGAAGATATACGAGTCTATATTCAGGAAAAATTAACGGAAAGTGATTTGGAGTTTTGTAGCTCCAGTTATAAATGATTTAGTGACTATTGCTCAGGAAAAACAGCTTGTGCTGAATTTGAGATTCTGTTGTAAACCTTGATAAACTTGTTCTAGTTGCTCATAAGCTATCGATTAAACCCATACATGAATTCTAAATTGTGATATTGGAAAATGATAGATGTAGATTCAGCCAAGAGAGTGTATATGTGTGATAAGGCCTAATAGCCGATGTGATGAATGTGAAAGTGTATATATGTAATAAGGCCTAATGGCCGATGTGATGAATGTGAAAGTGTATGTATATGTGATAAGGCCTAATGGCCGATGTGATGAATGTGAAAGTATATGTATATATGTAATAAGGCCTAATAGCCAATGTGATGAATGTGAAAGTGTATATGTGTGATAAGGCCTAATAGCCGATGTGATGAATGTGAAAGTGTATATATGTAATAAGGCCTAATGGCCGATGTGATGAATGTGAAAGTGTATATATGTGATAAGGCCTAATGGCCGATGCGATGAATGTGAAAGTGTATATATGTGATAAGGCCTAATGGCCGATGCGATGAATGTGAAAGTGTATATATGTGACAGGGCCGAGTGGCCAACGTAATGGATGTGAAAGTGCATAAATGTGATAAGTCCCGAAAGGCATTTGTGTCAGTACTATATCCGGGTTAAAACCCCGCAGGCTTTATGCGAGAATATTATCACTGATTAATGTCCTTAAGCTTCGTGCTTGTACTATATCCGAGCTCTAAAGACCCGATGACTACGTGTGGGGATTTTGTCCGGGTAAGACCCGATACTTCGTGTGGAGATTATGTCCGGGTAAGACTTCGTAATAAGAATTGCTTATAAATATATTCAATGCGAAAGGTTAAACAGGTATGTACTTCAAGTTTATACGTGAGCTTGATTTGCACTAAATCATAAGGTAGTTATGTGATGCATACGAAAGCAATCTATGAGACTATTCCTATGATTATGTGACATCGGATCAGTGTGAGAGGTGATGTGAAATCATACAATATATCTATGTCACATGAGCTCACTTTTATGTGAAAGTTTATCTGCCTATTGTATATGATGAGATGTGCAGATTCGGTAAAGGGATGGTATGCCCGAAGGAAGAGTGAAATAAAAATACGAACAACTATGTTATAATTTGATTGTTATCTGTTGACACTGCTTAAAACTTACTAAGCATTGTAATGCTTACTCCGTTTACTCTGTTTCCTCTGTTTTATAGATCTCATTGCGAAGCTACAGGCTCGGGGATCGTTAGCAACTAGTCACACTATCACTATCCACTGTTTGGTACTGCTATGTTTTGGATTATCTTATGGCATGTATAAAATAGACTAGTGGCGGAAGAATAGTTTGGTTAAAGTATATAGCCATGCGAAAATGGCTTATATATGTTTGAGCATAAGGTTATAATCATTTGGTATGGAATGGTTAATCACTATCATAATTTGTGCTATTTATGCTAAAAGGGCTAGTTGAATCATGGAAACTATGAAATAGGTAAAGTCTACCTTAAAGGCAGATGCTGGCAGCAGCAGTGATGTAGATTTGGAAAATCACTAAAAATAGTAGGATTGGAATTAAATAATGAATAAATTATGTAAATGAACCTTGATGAATCTATTTTCATAGGAAAGTAACGAAACGATCATATGGACAGTATTTTAAGCGATATTCAGGTTCTCGTGAGACAGGGCCAGAACGGTTTCTGAATTCCCTGTTCCGACTTGGGAAATTCATTATAAATTAACCAGAGATAATTAGGAGTTGCCATACATGTATAGATTCCTCTCTGAGTCTAGTTTCTATAGAAACAAACGGCATCAGTATTGAAGCTTTGTGCAGGGAGATATCCAAGTCGTAATGCGCAAAGGTCAGTGTAGTCGATCCCTGTAACATGGGGGACTTTGACTAATAAACTGTACTAATTGGCCCGACCAAAAATTCTAGAAAAAATATGTAGATGGGCATATGAGTCTAGTTTCAGGGAAAAATTACGAAACTGATTTTCGAGTTGTGAAACTCAAGATATGATTTTTAAGGTGACAGTGTCGCAGTTAGCCAACTGCCTGGAAAATTTTAAAATGGACTGCGATAGTAAGCGAATTTGGTCTGTGAACCCCTCGTGTCCGACTCCGGCAACAGTCTCGGGTACGGGGTGTTACAGATAAAGTTTTTTGTTTTTTTTTAATGGCAGATCAACCTCATTTAGGTTTTCAAAGTTGTTTCTTATGGGGTGTTTAAACGGCACCGTTTGGGGCCTGAATCAGTGGCTCCCAAAACGGCGTCGTATTACCCAGCAATCCGCGCGCGACCCGACCTGCTCCATGGGGGATCCACGCGTTATTGATTAAATGGGTTATTTGTCCCTCTAGTCACTCCGCATTGGAATGTGTTCCAATTTGGTCCGTGTCAAGGCGCTACGTTTTGAGGGAAGGGAATACTTCCCATTTGGCCCTCATGTTATTCAAGCTTTGTAATTTGGTCCTTCCCTTTTTATTTATTTTAGGTTTACCCCTAAATTTCCATTTTAATTCCAAATTAGCCCATTGTTTTCTTAATTAGTTTAATATTAATTTGTTATTATTATTTGTTATTTTTATTGACATTATTTTTACATTTGGTTACATTTTCGATAACTTTTTTTGTACATATATATTACTTTATTATGCACTATTATTTTTAAATTCTCTTATTTTATTATTATCATACATTATTATTTTTACTTTGTGATGAATTATTTTTTATTAATCCAATATAATATATTTTTAATAACTTTTATTTTATAGTATGCTTTTAAAAGCTGCTTTTTAACTATTTCTCTACATGTAGTCATCCTTTTTAAAAAAAAACCCTATTTTATATATTCCATTTATTTCAAATTCTTTATATATATTATTGTGTATATATTATCATCTTTAATATTATTAATTTTTTTTTCTCATGTATTACTTATTTAAATTAACATATGTATATAATTTTATGTATTTTGATATATTATTTATTTTTAAATTTATTGAGATACCATTATTTTATGAAGTATTTGTTTTGAACTATATTTTTAATTTATTTCAAACTTTTCATGTACATGTATTATTTTAAACTTATTTTAATGTATAATTTCCCTTCTTTCATGTTGCTTTTTTTTGTTATTTAAAAACTTTTTACATTTTATTTAATTCGCTTGGTACTTTTTTATGATTAACCTTTTAATTCATTTTGCTTGCTAATATGTATATAAGTATTTGCATAATGTAAGATGTAAAATTGTTGCTCTTATGCATATGATATTGTTTATTCGTATATATTGAACCTTTACTATTCATTAGTGTGTGCTCTAGTTTATGAATTATCATTTTATGTTGTACATTATTATTCAATCGTTTTTATTCATTCAAAATTTTACAAATGACAAAGTTATTTCATACAAAAGTTTCCAAAGATAACGCAAAGTTCGGTATTTGGGATCTCCGGAAGAATTGAGCCCTAACGTATTGGGTTCCAATTTTCCTCGTCGAATCTAAATAATCGAAAATTTTCTTTAATCAAAACACATAAATAAAAACTCATTCTCGGGAATTCGATACGTGGTGTCCTAATGTATTGGATGTGACATGTCTTTTTCTCGAAATGAAGATTTTAAAAAAAATAAAAAAGGGTTATATTCAATGCTAGGAATTTTGAGAAATTGTGCCCTAACGTATTGGGTTTCAATTTTTCATCTGAGTTAAAGCAATTGAATATCCCTTTTTAACTTCACCGCAAGGGTTTTGAAAATAAAAAGACAAGCTTATTCTCAAGGACTTAAAATGCTGTGTCCTAATGTATTGGGCATGACACTTTATTACTCTGAGACGAGAAGGTCTTCAGCATTCACCTCGATTTATCCAAGCATCTTTTATAAAATTAACATTACTAAAAAAGGAAGGATTGTATTTTAAAATCTTTTCAAAATTTCGACACTAAGACATTAAACAATCAATTCGGTACCAATTTTGGGCGTCACGAGGGTGCTAACCCTTCCTCGTGCGTAACCGACTCCCGAACCTTTGTTCTCAAAATTCGCAGACCTAAAATTATTTTCAAGGTGATCCAATCACACCTCAATAAAAGATCGATGGCGACTCCAATTTTCATTTTTAAGTCGACCTACTTTTTTTTCTTGTTTTCAAAAAAGGTGGTTTTCACAACTATCATGCCATCTCTTTGATCTTTCTTTACAAATTTTGGCATTCTCATAGGAAAACAACCTTAGCTCTTCCAACTCATCAAGTTGTAACATCCTTCTCTCACCGGCTTGCTTAAGATCAAAGTTCAACTACTTCAAAGCCCACTGAGATTTATTCTCCAACTCTAATGGCAAATGACATGCCTTTCCAAAGACTAACCGATAAGGAGTCATTCCTAATGGAGTCTTAAATTTTTTTCGATAGGCCCATAATGCATCATCGAGCCTTTGAGACCAATTTTTTCTGCTAGGGCGTACTACCTTTTCAAGGATCCTTTGATTTCGTGATTCACTCTTTCAACTTGCCCATTAGACTGGGGGTGATGGCAGTAGCAATCTTGTGCTTCACATCATATTTGTCAAGCAAATGTTTTAGCCATTTGTTCAGAAAGTGAGAACTTTCATCACTAATAATAGCTTTTGGTGTCCTAAATCGTGTAAACACATGCTTATGTAGGAATCGCATGACTACCTTAGCATCATTTGTAAGGTATGCTTTAGCTTCAACCCACTTGGATACATAGTCCACAGCAACTAAGTTGTATTTGTTCCCATACGAAGAATGAAATGGGCATGAGAAGTGAATGCCCCATACGTCGAACAATTCAATCTCCAAAATGTTTGTCAAGGGCATCTCATTCCTCCTTGATATATTTCCAGTCCTTTGGCATTTATCACAGTTCTTCACATAAGCATAATTATCTTTAAATAGTGTAGGCCAAAAGAAACCTACTTGCAAAATCTTTGTTGTAGTACATGAACCACCAAAGTGTCCCCTACTTGGAGATGAATGACAATGATATAAGATCTCAACAATCTCGCTTTCAGCTACACACTTTCGGATTATATTATCTACACATTGTTTAAACAAAAATGGTTCCTCCCAAAGATAATACCGACTATCATGAAGGAAATTTTTCCTTTGTTGGTATGTCATTTCTCGAGGAATTATTCCACATGCAAGATAAATTGGCAAAATCAGCAAACCAGGGTATTTCAAGAATTCAATTTACCTCAAATAAGTGTTCATCTGGGAAATTCTTGTTGATAGGCACACATGACTGAGTTACCTCATCTTGCTCCAACCTCGACAGATGATCAACTATTTGATTTTTGACAACTTTTCTATCTTGGATCTCAAGTTCAAATTCTTGGAGTAAAAGTATCCAACGAATTAGCCTTGGTTTTGCATCTTTCTTCGTGAGCAAGTATTTAATGGCCACATGGTCAATAAATACTGTAACTTTGGTACCTATAGAATATGAGCGAAATTTATCAAAAGCGAAAACTATAGCGAAGAGTTCCTTTTTGGTTACTGTATAATTGCGTTGGGCTCCCGTCAAAGTTTTACTTGCATAGTAAATAGGGTGAAACAATTTATTTCTTCTTTGACCCATTACAGCTCCAACGACATAGTCACTTGCATCGCACATCAACTCAAAAGGTGAGTTCCAATCAGGTGTAACGATTATTGGGGCTAAGATTAACCGCTTCTTTTGCTCTTCAAAAGCTTCCAAACAAGATTTGTTGAAATCAAACATTGTATCTTTCTCTATCAACAAACACAACGGTTTAGAAATTTTCGAGAAATCTTTGATAAACCTTCGATAAAAACTATCATGGCCTAAGAAGCTTCTGACTCCTTTCACATTCATTGGGGCCTGTAATCTTTCAATTACATCTACCTTTGCTTTATCGACTTCAATTCCTTTTTTTGAGATCTTATGACCTAAGACAATCCCTTCATTAACCATAAAATGACATTTTCCCAATTAAAGACAAGATTCGTCTCTTCGCATCTCTTCAGTACCTTAGCCAAATTACTCAAATAGATATCATAAGTGTTACCAAAAACAGAAAAATCATCCATGAAAACGTCAACAAAATTTTCAACCATATCATTAAATATTGCCATCATGAATTGTTGAAAAGTTGCAGGTGCATTGCATAAACCAAAAGGCATTCGCTTAAAAGCAAACGTATCGTATGTGCAAATAAAGGTTGTTTTATGTTGGTTTTCCAGGGATACAACTATTTGGTATATCCCAAATAGCCATCTAAAAAATAATAAAATTCATTACCTGCCAGTCGTTCTAACATTTGATCCATAAAAGCCAACGTAAAATGGTCCTTCCGAGTGTCTTTGTTCAACTTTCTGTAATCAATATAGATTCTCCAACCGGTAACAGTTCTTGTTGGAATTAACTCGTTATGCTCATTTTCAACAATAGTGATTCCACCTTTCTTCGATACACACTACACCGAACTTAGCCATGAACTATTTGAAATAGGATAGATGATTCGTGCATCTAACCATTTGATCACTACATTCTTAGGTTGTTTCCAATCAAGCACCACATCTATCTTTCTAGGATCCACTCGAATCCCCTCAGTAGAAACTACTTGCCCCAAAAAAGTTACCTCACGCAACCAGAACTCACACTTGCTCAACTTAGCATAGAGTTGCTTCTCTCGATGTAACTGAAGCACTACCCTAATATGCTCATCATGCTCATCCTCAGTCTCAGAGTAAACTAGAATATCGTCGATGAAGACTACAATAAATTGATCTAGATACGGCTGAAAGACTCAGTTCATCAGATCTATGAATGCAGCCGGAGCATTCGTCAGACTAGAAGGCATAACTAGGAACTCATAATGTCTATAACGAGTCCTAAATGTAGTCTTATGAACATCGACTTCCTTTAATCTCAACTGATGTTACCCAGAACAAAGATCAATCTTTGAAAACACTGAAACATCTCGAAATTGATCAAACAAATCATCGATCCCCGAAAGTGGATACTTATTCTTCACAGTTAGTTTATTCAACTGCTGATAATAGATGCACATCCTAATGGTGCCATCCTTTTCTTCATAAATAGAATCAGCGCCCCCATAGAGACTGTAACACCCCGAACCCGAGACCGACACCGGAGTCGAACACGAGGTGTTAACAGACTTTAAACCCCTTATAAAAAATATTTCCCAGACACTGCCAATCTGCGTACTAGTCGCTTTAAAAATCATATCTTGAGTTTCACAACTCGAAAATCAGTTTCGTGATTTTTCCCTGAAACTAGACTCATATGCCCATCTACATATTTTTTTCTAGAATTTTTGGTCAGGCCAATTAGTACAGTTTATTAGTCAAAATATCCCATGTTACAGGGATCGACTACCCTGACCTTTGAGCATTACGACTTGGATATCTCCTTGTACAGGGCTCCAATACTGATGCCGTTTGTTTCTATAGAAACTAGACTCAGAGAGGAATCTATACATATATGGTATGACTCCTAATTATCTCTGGTTAATTTATAATGAATTTCCAAAGTCGGAACAGGGAATCCAGAAACCGTTCTGGCCCTGTCTCACGAGAACCTGAATATCTCTTAACATACTGTCCGTATGATTGTTTCATTACTTTCCTATGAAAGTAGATTCATCAAGGTTTGTTTACATAATTTATTCACTATTTAATTCCCTTCCTACTTTTTTAGTGATTTTCCAAATCTACATCACTGCTGCTGTCAGCATCTGCCTTTAAGGTAGACTTTACCTATTTCATGGTTTCCGTGATTCAACTAGCCCTTTTTGCATAAATAGCACAATTTATGAAAGTGATTAACCATCCCTGTAACACCCCGAACCCGAAACCGACACCGGAGTCGAACACGAGGTGTTAACTGACTTTAACCCCTTATAAAGTTTATTTTCCAGACACTGCCCAATCTGTGTACTAGTCGTTTTAAAAAAATCATATCTTGAGTTTCGTAACTCAAAAATCAGTTTCGTAACTTTTCCCAGAAACTAGGCTCATGTGCCCATCTATGTATTTTTTTCTAGAATTTTTGGTCAGGCCAATTAGTACAGTTTATTAGTCAAAGTCTCCCATGTTGCAGGGGTCGACTACACTGACCTTTGCCCATTACGACTTGGATATCTCCCTGCACGGGGCTTCAATACTGATGCCGTTTGTTTCTATGAAAACTAGACTCAGAGAGGAATCTGTACATATATGGTACGACCCCTAATTATCTCTGGTTAATTTATAATGAATTTCCAAAGTCGGAGCAGGGAATCCAGAAACCGTTCTGGCCCTGTCCCACAAAAATCTGATTATCTCTTAGTATACTGCCCATATGATCTTTTCGTTACTTCCTCATGAAAACAGACTCATCGAGCTTCGATTAAATAATTTATTCATCAATTAATTCCACTCCTACTATTTTTAGTGATTTTTGAATCTCATGACACTGCTGCTGCCAGCATCTGTTACGAAAGTAACTAGGTCCATTTCATGCCTACCCTTGATCCAACTCAATCGAACATTCGTGCCATTTTCGCATGGCTTAAAGTTTACATGCCAAAGTTCAAACACAATGTAATAGCTTATACATGCCAAAATGTTCTTCTAAGCCAACTAAGAAGAAAGTACCAAAACTTGCTATCCGGTGTGATGACTTCGATGACGGCCTGACCCCGCAAAAATAGATGAGTCCAAGCAACCTATAATGGGTGACAAGGAAACACCGAGTGAGTTTATAACTCAGTAAGTCATAAGCAATGCACTACCATCCATCAATAACATTATCACAAGAGGAAACAAAATGGAACGAGACAATTTACTCCATCCATACCGAACCATACCATAGTTCCTCCAACTTATCGATTCAGTTTCATATCAATTCATGCAATCACATTCCATATACTCATCAATAGGACATTGAAGCATTTTCATAAATCAATTTATTTTCGTTACAATCAAACGACTAAACGGCCTTTCACCCATCCTACGATAAATTTTATGTACGTGACTTCAAGTATATTTGTCACATAGGTTCAAACTTACCGAGCTCAACACCAAGTATAAGCATAGCACCTATTAGCCATGTACTCAAGACACTTACCCGATCCGCTGTCCGCGATCGACTCAATAGTGTCGCACACATAGTGTCCATAATGATTCACGAATGTATATTGAGTCCGCACACTCAGTGCTATATAATCAACTCGCACACTTAGTGCTACGTAATCAAATCGCACACTTAGTGCTACATAGTCAAACTCGCACACTTAGTGCCGCATGGTCAATTCGCACACTTAGTGCATCATATTCATTTCGCACACTTAGTGCAACATAGTCAAATCGCACACTTAGTGCTGTACAATTTAATCCCGCGCACTTAGCACCAATCTCATGGTCATAAATGGTTATACCCGCACGTTTAGTGCTGAGATCAACAACTCAGTACATCTTACCTCTTTTCTTTTCATTCAACAATTTCATCATCACATACGTACATGCATATATATATATGTATATTTATTCCTTCCATTCAGCATCAATACATAAACATTATGACCATTTGAAATAATACCAACTACATGCTTAATGACTTACCTTGTGTTGGGTAAGACGGTTCCAACTCGGCTACTCAGTGATCTTTTCTTTGCCTTTGCTTGATTCTCCTCCTTTAGCTCCTTGAGCTTAATCAATAATTCACTAGTTTAACCATCTTGTTAAACATTCATAATTCAATTACACATGCTTATGTATGTTTGTATATTCGGCAACCATCCTCACTAATTACTCATGTTGATGGCCGAATGGATGTATGTGTGTACAATGTCAACTATAACATCATGTAATTCCACATATGACTACATTTCTTAAGTTCCACATCTTAATGCCCATTATACATAATCAAATTTAACATCATATATATATTTACTCATGTGGCCGAATATACATACTCCCATATAATATCAAGTACTCACTTTAAGTATATTGCCGAATATACTTAATCATACACACACCTAACCAAAATAATTTCTAAAATCTTTATATCATTTATAATACATCTAATTATCCTTTTTCACATTATCAACTCAAATCACATACATTATTTACTATAACATCTTTACATTCGGCATTGGTGTCAACCATAGTAGCCGATTCTTCCTACTTTGTACCCATGCATCTATTAATCCTTAGTTGGTTCAAGCACTTCACACACTAGGATTCATCAAATTTTTAACAAGAAATAAAATCTCTAATCCTCAAACTACCATGGCCGAACCTTCATGGAGTTGCTAAGACTCCTCATTTCTACTTCTCACACACTCTCACATCCAAACCTTTTATTAAACACCCAAAGTCAACCATCTCCTTACCTCATCGCCAAAGACATCAAAATACCAACCAAGAACGTAACATTCATGGCCGAATGTCATCTCCATCATTTAACAAAGTTTGAACCATGACTAGGTAGATTTTGAACTTACAACTTAAAATATACATGAATCTCAAAGAATAACATTAAACATACCTCAATCTAGTTACATGCATGGCCAAACTTCCTCCTAATCCTCTTCCTTAGGATTTTCGGTCAAAGAGGTTGAAAAAGGATGAACAAAACCTTTCTTTTCCTTCCTTTAGCTCACGGCAATGGGGTGTATGCATGAGACCATTATTATTTTTTTTCTTTTTTTTTTCATCACCCTTCCTTTCATTATTTAATTATCATGCTTATTATTTTATTTTCCTTACCATACATCACTAACACAACATGTTGGTGACATGTTTCCACCCATAGCATGGCCGGCCACTACATATTAGGGAGGGGGAATTTGACATGCAAGTCCCCTTTTTCTTCCACATGCACTAATAGGTCCTCATGCATTGACCTATCACATTTTAAAATTTTCTCATATAAGTCCTATTGACTAAATTCACATGCAATCGACTAAATCGAAGCTTGAAATTTTCACACATTCATGATTACATATTCTAGACAATAAACATCACATTCAAACCTTTCGGTGACTCGGTTTAGCGGTCCCGAAACCACTTCCCGACTAGGGTCAATTTTGGGCTGTCACAACTCTCCCTCACTTAAGAAATTTTCGTCCTCGAAAATCTTACCGGTAAATAGGTTTGGATATCGTTCTTTCATCGAGCTCTCGGGTTCCCAGGTTGCTTCCTCGATCCCGTGTTTGAGCCACAACACCTTAACCAACGGAACCCTTTTATTTCGCAACTCTTTCACTTCACGAGTTAGGATACGAATCGGTTCTTCTTCATAGCTCAAGTCAGATTGAATTTCAACTTCTGAGGGATTAATCACATGTGACGGATCGGATCTATAACGTCGAAGCATTGAAACATGGAAGACATCGTGCATCCTTTCAAGTTCAGGGGGCAAAATCAATCTATATTCAACCGGCCCCACTCGTTCGGAAATTTCGTACGGCCCAATGAATCTCGGGCTCAACTTGCCTTTACAGCCAAATCTGAGTACCTTCTTCCAAGGTGACACTTTAAGAAACACTTTATCTCCCACCTGATATTCAATGTCCTTTCGTTTTAAATCCGCATACGATTTTTGACGATCTGTGGCTACCTTCAGACTTTCGCGGATTACCTTTACTTTTTGTTCGGCATCTTTAATCAAATCAACTCCGAAAATTTTACTTTCACCAAGCTCGGTCCAAAACAATGGCGTACGGCATTTACGACCGTACAAAGCCTCATAAGGTGCCATCTTAATACTTGATTGAAAACTATTGTTGTAAGCGAATTCAATCAAAGGTAAATACCGTTCCCATGAACTACTGAACTCGAGGATGCAACATCTCAACATATCCTCAAGTATCTGAATTATCCGCTCGGATTGACCATCGGTTTGGGGGTGAAAAGCGGTGCTAAAATGCAGCTTGGTACCCAAAGCTTCTTGCAATTTCTTCCAAAATCGTGAGGTGAATCTCGGATCTCTATCGACACGATAGAAATAGGTACTCCATGTAATCTCACAATCTGAGAGACATACAATTCGGCTAGTTTATCCAATGAAAGATCCGTACGCACGGGGATAAAGTGAGCCGACTTAGTCAGCCTATCAACAACAACCCAAATCGCATCCTTCTTACTTGCGGACAATGGCAGTCCGGACACAAAGTCCATTGTGACTCGGTCCCATTTCCACTCGGGTATCATGATCAGCTGAAGTAACCCTGAAGGCAATTGATGTTCCGCTTTCACTTGTTGACATATTAAACATCTCGAAACAAAGTCGGAGATGTCTCGTTTCATACCATGCCACCAAAACCGACGTTTCAAGTCGTTGTACATTTTCGTGCTCCCCGGGTGAATTGACATTCGGCTACAATGGGCTTCGTTCAGAATCATCGGAATGAGTTCCGAATTCCTTGGAACACACAAATGACTTCTAAACCTCAAACAACCATCATCATCAATCTGAAACTCCGATTCCTTGTTCGGAACACACTCAGCTCGTTTTGCAACCAATTCATCATCGACTTTCTGAGCTTCACGAATTTGATGAGTCAATAATGGTTTGGCTTTTAATTCAGTACTAACACATTGTCAGGTAGAACAGACAAGTGTACATTCATCGCTCGCAAAGCAAACAGTGATTTCCGGCTTAAGGCGTCCGCAACCACATTAGCCTTTCCCGGGTGGTAATCAATGACAAGCTCGTAATCTTTCAACAACTCAAGCCAACGTCTTTGTCGCAGATTCAAGTCTCGTTGAGTCATCAAATATTTGAGACTTTTGTGATCCGAAAACACATGGCACTTTTCACCAAACAAATAATGTCGCCATATTTTCAATGCAAACACAATGGCGGCTAGTTCGAGATCATGGGTCGATAATTTCTCTCGTGTGGCTTCAATTGTCTCGACGCATAGGCCACAACTCGACCTTCTTGCATCAATACGCAACCCAACCCAAGTAGGGATGCGTCACTATAAATGACAAACTCTTTACCCGATTCGGGTTGCACCAAAATTGGAGCTTCAGTCAAATGAGTTTTCAGTTGATCGAAGCTTTTCTGACATTTCTCCGTCCATTCGAACTTAACATCCTTTTGAAGTACTTCGTCATTGGTGTGGCTATCATCGAGAAACCTTTGACAAATCGTCGGTAATAACCGGCGAGCCCTAGAAAGCTCCGGACTTCGGTAACATTTCTCGGAGGCTTCCAGTTAAGTATGGCTGAAATTTTGCTCGGGTCAACTCGAATACCCGATGCGGATACCACATGACCCAAGAAGCTAACCTCTCTTAACCAGAACTCACACTTACTGAACTTAGCATATAACTGCTTATCCCGCAAAATTTGCAACACTAGCCTCAGATGCTCAGCATGTTCGGTCTCATCTCTTGAATAGACCAAGATGTCATCAATAAACACAACTACGAACCGATCCAAATACGGCCTGAAGATCCGATTCATCAAATCCATAAACACCGCAGGGGCATTAGTGAGCCCAAACGGCATCACTAAGAACTCGTAGTGACCGTACCTCGTTCTGAAAGCAGTTTTGGGTACGTCCGAATCTCGAATCCGCAACTGATAATAACCCGATCTCAAATCTATCTTTGAAAACACCGATGCTCCCTTTAATTGATCGAACAGATCATCAATACGCGGTAACGGATACTTATTCTTTATCGTCACTTTATTCAGTTGACGATAGTCAATGCACAACCTCATGGTTCCGTCCTTCTTTTTCACGAACAATACTGGTGCACCCCAAGGTGAGAAACTCGGTCGAGCGAAACCTCTATCCGTCAATTCTTGCAACTGAGCTTTCAACTCTTTTAACTCGGTTAGTGCCATACGATACGGAGCGATCGAAATTGGCGTAGTTCCAGGTACAAGCTCAATACCAAACTCTACCTCCCGAACAGGTGGCAAACCCGGTAACTCTTCAGGAAAAACATCCGGGTATTCACAAACCACCGGCACCGATTCGGGTTTCTTTTCTAACTCCTTGTCATCAAGTACATACGCGAGGTATGCTTCGCACCCTTTCCTTACATATTTCTGGGCCAACATTGCTGATATTACAGCTGGCAACCCCCTTAAGTCCGCAGACTCAACTCGGATTATTTCGTTATTTGCGCACCTCAAATCGATAGTCTTGCTTTTGCAATTCACAACCGCATCATGCGCGGTTAACCAATCCAAACCAAGAATAACATCAAACTCGTCGAACGGCAAAAGCATCAAATCGGCCGGAAAACAGGATTCTCGGATTATTAGAGGGCATCTCTTACACACTTTATCAACAAGTACGCATTGACCCAAAGGGTTTGATACTCGAATTACGAGCTCAGTAGACTCAACAGGTAGAGTCTTACTGGTTGCTAAGGTTTCGCATACATATGAATGAGTAGAACCAGGGTCAATCAATGCAATCACATTAGTATCAAAGAGAGTGAAGGTACCAGTGATGACGTCGGGGGAGGATGCCTCCTCTCGTGCGCGAATGGCATATGCTCTAGCAGGAGTACGGTTCTCGGCTCGATCGGCCGTATCAGAGGCCCCCCTCTGACTACCACCCCTGCCTCCTAAAATTCTCGGTGGTCTACCTCTAGATGTCACTCCACTAGGTCTTGCACCTTGAATCTTATTCTTCTCATCCAGCTCCGTGCAATCTCTAATGAAGTGGTCCTTCGAACCGCATCCGTAACAGGCCCTGCTAGTAGACTTGCCCCAACATTCACCTAGGTGTCGTCTTCCACATTGGGGACATTCAGGTTTCTCGTGACGATTATTGCCCACACTAGCTACCGAAGTAGCTCGGGAGCCCATCGATGGTCTTGCCCTGATGGAAATTCCCGCAGTCGCCCTCGACTTATTAATGTCCTCCCTGAACTTCTTTACAGCTGAGAACGGAGCTTTACCCGTCGATCTTTTACGATAATCTCTAGCTTCAAATTCAGCCTTCCTCTTCTCCTTTCCAAGTTCTTCCGCCTTGCAGGCTCGTTCGACTAGTGTTACGAATTCTTTTATTTCCAAAATACCCATTAGTAGCTTTAAATCTTCATTCAATCCTTCCTCGAATCTTTTGCACATAGCAACCTCATCAGCTACACACTCCCGGGCATACCTACTGAGTCTTACGAATTCATGTTCGTATTCAGATACAGTCATACGGCCTTGCTTGAGTTCCAAGAACTCCTTACGCTTCTGATCAATGAACCGTTGGCTAATAAATTTCTTTCGGAATTCCGTTTGAAAGAAGTCCCAAGTTACTCGCTCGTTCGGGACTATGGAAATCAAGGTCCTCCACCAATAGTAGGCTGAGTCTCGCAACAAAGATACAGCACATTTTAGACATTCGTCGGGTGTGCATGACAATTCATCGAACACCCGAATGGTGTTATCAAGCCAGAACTCGGCCCTTTCGGCATCATCAGTTACTATGGCCTTGAACTCCTCGGCCCCACGCTTCCTAATCAAGTCTACAGGTGGCTTACTCAGCCTCACAGGATCAGCGACTGATGGCATTACAGGCTCTTGGGGTGGATTATTCAAATTTGGGAATTGTTGGACAGCCGGGTTGGTTCGGGCATATTGCGCGACCCACTCATTCATCATGGTAAAGAAGGCTTGTTTAGCCCCCTCACCTTGATTATTCGCAGATGACTGAGGTTCAACAGGCGGCGTCCCTTGTGCAGGAGCAGCCGCTACGCTCTCAACGTCATCCGCTAGGGTTCTTTCTTCACCGGGGTCCATTTACTAATCAAAACAAAAACATTTCAACCGTCAGAAGTCATCACACATTTAAACATTAACATTCGGCATGTATAGCTAGACTCATACGCGCTATGGTAGTCCTAGAACCGACTAAACCATAGCTCTGATACCAATCAAATGTAACACCCCGAACCCGAAACCGACACCGGAGTCGAACACGAGGTGTTAACTGACTTTAACCCCTTATAAAATTTATTTTCCAGACACTGCCCAATCTGTGTACTAGTCGTTTTAAAAATCATATCTTGAGTTTCGTAACTCGAAAATCAGTTTCGTAATTTTTCCCAGAAACTAGACTCATGTGCCCATCTATGTATTTTTTCTAGAATTTTTGGTCGGGCCAATTAGTACAGTTTATTAGTCAAAGTCTCCCATGTTGCAGGGGTCGACTACACTGACCTTTGCCCATTACGACTTGGATATCTCCCTGCACGGGGCTTCAATACTGATGCCGTTTGTTTCTATGAAAACTAGACTCAGAGAGGAATCTGTACATATATGGTACGACCCCTAATTATCTCTGGTTAATTTATAATGAATTTCCAAAGTCGGAGCAGGGAATCCAGAAACCGTTCTGGCCCTGTCCCACAAAAATCTGATTATCTCTTAATATACTGCCCATATGATCTTTTCGTTACTTCCTCATGAAAACAGACTCATCGAGCTTCGATTACATAATTTATTCATCAATTAATTCCACTCCTACTATTTTTAGTGATTTTTCAATCTCATGACACTGCTGCTGCCAGCATCTGTTACGAAAGTAACTAGGTCCATTTCATGCCTACCCTTGATCCAACTCAATCGAACATTCGTGCCATTTTCGCATGGCTTAAAGTTTACATGCCAAAGTTCAAACACAACGTAATAGCTTATACATGCCAAAATGTTCTTCTAAGCCAACTAAGAAGAAAGTACCAAAACTTGCTATCCGGTGTGATGACTTCGATGACGGCCTGACCCCGCAAAAATAGATGAGTCCAAGCAACCTATAATGGGTGACAAGGAAACACCGAGTGAGTTTATAACTCAGTAAGTCATAAGCAATGCACTACCATCCATCAATAACATTATCACAAGAGGAAACAAAATGGAACGAGACAATTTACTCCATCCATACCGAACCATACCATAGTTCCTCCAACCTATCGATTCAGTTTCATATCAATTCATGCATTCACATTCCATATACTCATCAATAGGACATTGAAGCATTTTCATAAATCAATTTATTTTCGTTACAATCAAACGACTAAACGGCCTTTCACCCATCCTACGATAAATTTTATGTACGTGACTTCAAGTATATTTGTCACATAGGTTCAAACTTACCGAGCTCAACACCAAGTATAAGCATAGCACCTATTAGCCATGTACTCAAGACACTTACCCGATCCGCTGTCCGCGATCGACTCAATAGTGTCGCACACATAGTGTCCATAATGATTCACGAATGTATATTGAGTCCGCACACTCAGTGCTATATAATCAACTCGCACACTTAGTGCTACGTAATCAAATCGCACACTTAGTGCTACATAGTCAAACTCGCACACTTAGTGCCGCATGGTCAATTCGCACACTTAGTGCATCATATTCATTTCGCACACTTAGTGCAACATAGTCAAATCGCACACTTAGTGCTGTACAATTTAATCCCGCGCACTTAGCGCCAATCTCATGGTCATAAATGGTTATACCCGCACGTTTAGTGCCGAGATCAACAACTCAGTACATCTTACCTCTTTTCTTTTCATTCAACAATTTCATCATCACATACGTACATGCATATATATATATGTATATTTATTCATTCCATTCAGCATCAATACATAAACATTATGACCATTTGAAATAATACCAACTACATGCTTAATGACTTACCTTGTGTTGGGTAAGACGGTTCCAACTCGGCTACTCAGTGATCTTTTCTTTGCCTTTGCTTGATTCTCCTCCTTTAGCTCCTTGAGCTTAATCAATAATTCACTAGTTTAACCATCTTGTTAAACATTCATAATTCAATTACACATGCTTATGTATGTTTGTATATTCGGCAACCATCCTCACTAATTACTCATGTTGATGGCCGAATGGATGTATGTGTGTACAATGTCAACTATAACATCATGTAATTCCACATATGACTACATTTCTTAAGTTCCACATCTTAATGCCCATTATACATAATCAAATTTAACATCATATATATATTTACTCATGTGGCCGAATATACATACTCCCATATAATATCAAGTACTCACTTTAAGTATATTGCCGAATATACTTAATCATACACACACCTAACCAAAATAATTTCTAAAATCTTTATATCATTTATAATACATCTAATTATCCTTTTTCACATTATCAACTCAAATCACATACATTATTTACTATAACATCTTTACATTCGGCATTGGTGTCAACCATAGTAGCCGATTCTTCCTACTTTGTACCCATGCATCTATTAATCCTTAGTTGGTTCAAACACTTCACACACTAGGATTCATCAAATTTTTAACAAGAAATAAAATCTCTAATCCTCAAACTACCATGGCCGAACCTTCATGGAGTTGCTAAGACTCCTCATTTCTACTTCTCACACACTCTCACATCCAAACCCTTTTATTAAACACCCAAAGTCAACCATCTCCTTACCTCATCACCAAAGACATCAAAATACCAACCAAGAACGTAACATTCATGGCCGAATGTCATCTCCATCATTTAACAAAGTTTGAACCATGGCTAGGTAGATTTTGAACTTACAACTTAAAATATACATGAATCTCAAAGAATAACATTAAACATACCTCAATCTAGTTACATGCATGGCCAAACTTCCTCCTAATCCTCTTCCTTAGGATTTTCGGTCAAAAGAGGTTGAAAAAGGATGAACAAAACCTTTCTTTTCCTTCCTTTAGCTCACGGCAATGGGGTGTATGCATGAGACCATTATTATTTTTTTCTTTTTTTTTCATCACCCTTCCTTTCATTATTTAATTATCATGCTTATTATTTTATTTTCCTTACCATACATCACTAACACAACATGTTGGTGACATGTTTCCACCCATAGCATGGCCGGCCACTACATATTAGGGAGGGGAATTTGACATGCAAGTCCCCTTTTTCTTCCACATGCACTAATAGGTCCTCATGCATTGACCTATCACATTTTAAAATTTTCTCATATAAGTCCTATTGACTAAATTCACATGCAATCGACTAAATCGAAGCTTGAAATTTTCACACATTCATGATTACATATTCTAGACAATAAACATCACATTCAAACCTTTCGGTGACTCGGTTTAGCGGTCCGAAACACTTCCGACTAGGGTCAATTTTGGGCTGTCA